>NW_006159536.1:732530-754190 GCF_000334495.1 Tupaia belangeri chinensis
AAAAAAAAAAAAAAAAAGCCTGCACAAAATATGCTTGATTTCTATCTCTATAAACTTAAAATTTTAAATCTCTCCAAGGGTCTAAAACAGATTTAGAAGAAATAGAATACATTTCTCACCTCACCATTAAGTAACTGACTTCAAAACAGTGCAATCGCCCTCAAGGTATAAATGAGCAGCTCTTTATAATTTATAAATCCATCCTAATATGAATGTGATTGCCTTGATTCATCAGGGACTAAGATGACCACTAACCTTCTAATTAACTAGAAAACCTCAACTTTTGAAAAACAACCAACTTTATAACTTGGTAAAAACAGGCAATTTTTCATTTATAATGCTTATGATATTCAAAATGTTCAATTTGACATTCAATAAAAAGTAATTACAGTTTGTGAACAGATTTTGTGATCTTGCTTGGTTTCTGTCAAACCAGTTTTAGAAAATGATTTCTCTATGCTGGTATACACACAATTTTTATGCTATAACTTTCCCCATTAGCTCAGCAGGACAGACATCAAACTTTACAGTTGTTTGAAAGCCTTCTTGAGAATCTGGTGAATTGTCCAGATATAAAGACAACATCACTTAAATTCTTAGAATGATGCTCCTTCATAAACTCTGTTCATCCTTGAAAAAAGACAATGATTTGTTACAAACAAAAGAATTACCATTTACAGATATTAAAAGTCTTAATTTCAAAAATGGATCCGATAATTTACACATGTATGCACATTTTATAATTTTAAACAATTTTCTTAATAACCTATGGCAAAATAAAAACATTAATTTTCCAACTTCGACATTTTAAAAGGAATTTCCTTCTAAAATGAGAAATTATAATCTAACATGTTGATCTCCAATTTTTAAAGTCCAGTTTGTTTTTTATATTCCTTTAAAGGGTAACTTTTAGATTTATGAGACTTAATGAGTAAAATGACTAATTAGTAATGAAAGTAGTACTGAAAATAATGTATGATACACACAAAAACTGTATAGTCAAGAGTTAAAATAGGTAGCTACTTTATGAAATGACAAAGGCGATGTAGCATACTGGAAAGCTATACAACTACCCTTTTTAGAAGAAAATGAAAAAAGTTTTGCAAACATAATAATCCGAGTATTATAGTACAGCAGTCATTCTAGTATGTCTGAAGAAAATTACTTTCCTTGTGCACATCTAACACTGTACTTTTTACCACTAAATCCTTATAAACTTTTCATTTAAAAATTCACTAGATTGTTATAGTATGTTAACATGGAAAAGACTTAAAATTAGTATTTTTCTACAACATAACATTTCATAAAGAAAAATATCACTTTGCTTTATTTAACATCTTGAAGGCTTTCTTTCCTGTTGGTGATATAATGTAAGTGCAAAGGGCAACAGTAAATTAGAAATATCTTAAGTAAATGAGTGACAATATAAATATTTTCCAACGTGAGGACAAAAACATTTATTTAAAAACCTTGTTATGTATAACTCAAGGGGTTGGCTTTCTAATCAGCATCGTTTTACTGAGAATTTAGTACTAACTAAAATAGGTTTTGTATTCTTTCTTATTTCAATTTAATTTAAAATTCAAATACCATGCTTTTCATTCAGTTGGTTACTTCTTTTAATGTATTCAAAAACGTTGAACACATACAGAACTGAATTAAGAAGCAACAACTGCCCTGTGGAAGAACTGTAGTTAATACAGAATGTTTTTAAGAACCAAGGACAAGTTTTCAGTACTGAAGAGAATGTACATAGAAAGCACTTTGAATTCATTACTAACTTCTTCAACACCATAATGAAATTCTTTTAAGGGGATATTTCTCTTAACAGTTTTACATGATTCACAATGAGAATGTGAAAACACGTCAGTTTGGCAATCAACACTTCTTCATTGCACCTTACTTACTTTATGCATGCGGCCCACACATTACTTCAAGCTCAAGAAGCTGGGTTAATTCTGTCCCTAAGGCAATCAAGGCGCTCAGCACAAACCTTGAAAATCATTTTTAAAAAGATTTTCTGTTCCTCATTTTCCCCCATCAATTTACAAGTAAACAAATTATTACTTCTTGAAGAGGGTGGGGTTGAAAAGCAGAAGTCTCTTCATGATTCCTGGAGCTGAAAATTTCTTGAGGGGAGAAGTGGAGGCAGGTGTTGGGACATTCACAGTTTAATGCAAAAAGCACAAATGAATGAAATCTGTAGTTGCTTTCAGGCAGTTTTGCGCATAGAAAAAAAAGAAATGTTTAGAAAATAAAATGTTTATTTTGTCTTTCTGGTGTGGCCAAGCCAGTCCATTTTCCACCTTCACAGATGAAAATTTAAATCCCAAATTAATCTGATTTGTGGCAGTAAAGGTCCTTAAGTGCTTTTAGCTCTTCAATCAGTGTCTTGTTTTGGTTTTCAAGCACTGCCACTCTGTTTTCTAAACATTTCACATATTCTTTCTTCTTTCTACGACACTCTCTCGCTGCTTCCCTACAAGCAAAAGACAGGAAAAATTACGCAAATTCTAATTTATGTGGGGTTAGGCAGAGTGCTTAAAAAAGAAAAAGTTCAATGCACAAAAGTTTTAACATACAAAAGGGGGCTTCTAAACATTCATGTAAAATGAGTACCATGAAAAACTATGGATTTCAAAAATTTTTTCACCATAATAAACTCACACTTTAATTCCATTTTTCCACAGACTTTTTCAAGTACCCATGTACTATTAGGCATTCGAAAAGATACATGGAAATTGCCTTATATCGAACTTTAATTTTAATGTGACATACAAGGTATGATATATAATTAATAAACATGAAAACTCCATAAAAAAAGAGTTAAGCATTTAAAAATCACTCTATTCATGAAAATCTTCTGCATCATACCTACAAAATTTGAAATTTTATCCATTATCAATAACAAAAAAAATTGCTATTTCATTGTAAAATAGAAAATCTTATAAACTCATCATTTTAGGATATCAAAAAAATATGTAACACAATAGTCTGTTCAACAAATGGTGTTGGGAGAACTGGATATTTCACGTGAAAAAGAACAAAACTGAACTCTTACCTTATATATAATCTTAATTTAAAATAAACCAAAGACCTAAATATAAGACCTAAAACTAAAATTTCTAGACGAAAACATGGAAAAAGCTTACTGACATTGAATTTGGCAGTAATTTCCTGGGTACAACACCAAAAGCATAGGCAACAAAAACAAAATAGACAAACACTATGACATCAAGTTAAAAAAACTTCTGCAGATCAAAGAACACAGTGAAAAGCCACTTTATGGAATAAGAGAAGATACTCGCAATTCAGATATCTGAAAAATGGTAAGTATCCAGAACATACTAAAATTCCTACAACTTAAGAAAATAACCCAATTTTAAAAACGGAACATATCTTGAATAGATTTTTCTCAAAAGAAGATATACCTACAAATGGTCAGCACATATATGAAAAGAAGCTCAGTATCACTAATCATTAATTAAATGCAAATATATCACCTCACAATCACCAGGATGGCTACGATGAAAAAAGACCATCAGAAAATACCAAATCCGGTAGGGATCTGAAGGAACTGGAACCGTATGTGCTCCTGGTAAAATGTAAAATGGTAATAGCTAATACAGAAAGCAGGATGGGGGTTCCTTAAAAATGAAAAATAGAACTTACTATATTACCTGGCAATCCCTTTTGTTACATATCCAAAAGAACTGAATGCCGTACCTCAAATATACCCTGTGACTGCCCATGTTCACGACAGCATTATTCGCAATAGCCAAGAGGTGGAAGCAATCCAAATGTCCATACAGATGAATGGATAAACAAATGTGGCACACACTTATGATCTGATCTTTTTTTTTTTTTTAAAAAAAAAGGCCTCTTGCAATTTATAACATGAATGAACCTGGAGGGCTGTTATGATCTGAATGTGTCTCCCAAAATTCACATATAACTGCCATTGTAATGATATTAAGGTGGAGAGCAGGTTTCATAGCCTAGAGATTAAGAAGTTAACTTCTTAAACTACACATCCTGACCTGGTGTCTTGAAAAATATGCCAGTAGCATGTACATACACGCCCCCAATTCCAACAGGATGGAAAAATGGAGAATGGCATGATAATGCCCCACTGGAGGGTGCTTTCTCTCCCCATCTTTTTTTTTTTTTTTTTTTTGAGAGGTTTTTGCTATAGGGCGCATGCGCTCGCCAGACACAGAGACAGAAAGTGAGAAATCACCCCCCAGGGGGGATGGTCATGCTGCAATCCCTTCTCCTCCCTTCTCCTCTCGGGATCTTGGGCACGCACACACAAGCGCCCGGCGTGAGTTTTAAGCCACTGGGTCTGGGACGTGAACCGCGGTCGACTACGTGGGAGTCCAGTGACATAGCCATTAGGCTAACTGCTGGTTCCCTCTCTCCCCATCTTGATCAACCTCTCTCCAGTGAGCACACATGCTCTCTGGCATTTTATAAAGAACGTAGAGACATCCAACTATGGAATTAAAATGTGGAGCCTATGGAAGGTAATTAGGATTAGATTAAGTCATCAGCGTGGGGCCCTTGTGACTAAATATTGGTGGCTTTATCAGAAGATGAAGGAGTGGGCCAGCCCTACACCACAGTGGGTTAAGGGAGCCAGATCCTACAGAGTTGATCACAATTTGAATCCTGGCCTTGGTGACTTGAAAAACATACTGGGTACATGTGTGTGCTTGTCCAAAACCCAGAAGGGAAGGAAAAATGGAGGAAAAAAGACTGTAGTGTGACTAATAACCCTTTGCAGGTTGCATTCTCTCCCTTTGGAAAGTACATGTACCCTTTGGCAATTAAAAATAAAAGGGTGACAGAGTGACCAGAGGTGACATATGCACTCTTGCCCTCTTGACATGCGATGACATGTGCTGCCTCAGGACTCTGTGGAATCACCATCAGCAAGAAAGCCCTTACCAGATGTAACTCTTTGGCCTCGGACCTCTAAAACTGTGAGCTGAATAAACCTTTACTCATTATACATTACCTAGTCTACTGTATTATGCTATTAGCAACAGAAAATGGATTAAAATAAGGATATTATGCTAAATGAAATATGTTAATCACAAAAAGATAAATATATAATTCCACTTATCTGAGGTATCTAAAGTAATCAAATTCATGGAATCAGCACTTAGAATAATAGTGGCTACCAAATTCTGGGGGAAGGGGAAATGGGGAGTTGTTTAATAAGTAAAGGGTTTTAGTTTTACAAGATGAGAAAGTTCAGGGGACTTGTTGAACTGCAGCATGAATATATTTAACACTACTGACTACAGAATTTAAAATGTATTATCCTAACCATTTTTTAATGGTTAGGATAGTACATTTTAATTTATACTTTATCACAATTAAAATTTTTAAAAAGAGCTAAGAAATCACAAATAAATCATTGTTTAGCAAGCTGCTAAGTCTAAACTAGGAAATGCTTTTATATTAACAGTTTTCAAGGGCCACATCTCATTTTTTATATCTGATGCTAGCAGAAGGACTAGCATAAGGTAGATACTTACTGCTGAATCAACATAAAAATTGAAACCAAAAAGCTTCTAAGTCTAGAAAATGAAAAAATGGGTACTGAATAATGGTACAACAGTAAAACGTGACACTGACCTACAAGAAGAGGTCTGGATTTGCATCTGGAGTCCTCTCTGAGAATGCTGGGCATGCACATGTCTGTGATCTGGGATGACTGGAAGATGGGGGTGGATTGTGGCATCAAGGCCTCGTTGAGGGTGCTATTTGTCTGTCACACTACTCATGTTAGAAATAAACTTTTTTTTTTTAAAGGTGCAGCAATTTACCATACTTTTTTACAACAGGGGCCATATAATGTAGTAGTTAATAGTATCTTCAGTCCCAGATTACTGGCTTTCAGTGTTTCTACCACTTACCAATGATGTGAGACACACACATCTTATTTAACCATAGTGACATTACTTTAGTTTTCTGACTATAAAAGAGAGGTGACAGTATTTTCTACCTCAAAAGTTTTGGGAATTAAATTAGTTAATACGTGTAAAGTGTAATGAAACAGTGCCTGGAATTTTGTATGTGTTAGCTATTATTTCTAGATTAACTCAGAAGATAATGTATTATAATTCTATTAATATCTTGACTCCCTTATAACCTATCAATTCATAACAAAGGAGCATTTACTACTACTTCTACATTTTGTTTTTTTAATGGAAAATCAACCCTCCAGGAGAGATGGTCACTGCAATCCCTTCTCTACTCTCTCAGGATTTTGGGCATGCATGCATACACACACACAAAGCCTGCATGATTTTCAAGCTGCCAAGTCCGAGGCTCAAATTGTGAAGGCGGCCATGTGGGAATCCAGTCACTTCAACCTCCAGGCCACCTTCTGGCCCCAGGAACATTTACTTCTAATGCCAGCCAATTGTTAGAGTTAAAAAACAAAAACAACTACATCTAATGTTGTATTATCCATGACAGATATGGAGAATATATTATCTGCATCACTTTACCAATGGGGAAAATTTCTTTGGAAATAGATTTAAAAAAAAAAGAAAGAAAAAGGCCTAACATTCTCCTGAACTGTAAAGGTAAGAGGCACTTTTGGGCAAAGAAGAAAAAACAGTGGTCTAGAACAGATTATAGAATGATTCAGAGATCAATTTGGATCTTCTCTATTTGGTAAATTCTAACAATATAGAGAAGATGTAGGATGTATATACATTTATAAACCAAATTTCATCCAGAGTTGACTAATCTTATTTCCCTCACTTTCTCCTATCCATGACCTGAGAATTGATAGTCCTGAAGCGGAGCATCATGCTATATCTACCTGCTAGTTTCCAAAGTCAAAATAATATGAATAATAGGAATGGCCTTAGTGGCCTAGTGATTAAGGGGGCTGGATCCCACATGGCTGACTGCGCTGACTTGGTGGCTTGAAAAATACATATGTTGTGTGCCCAAGATCCCAACAGGATGGAGAAATGGAAAAAATAGCAGGATGACCATGCTCCACTGGGGGAGCGGGGGGTACTTTTTCTCTCTGGTGAGTGTATGTGCCCTCTGGAAATTAAAAAAAAAAAAAAAAGATTCCTAGGTTAGTATCTCCCAATTTTCTTCTACCACAATCAGAACTGTGCAATGCTTTTCAAAAAAAAAGAAGAAAAAAAAAAAAAAAAAACCCACCTTACACTTGTGCTAAGAAAATTAACTTATTTCTAGATTAATGTGAATTCAGACTCTGCAATTAAGAATTCCATGTAGTTATGTCTCAAATTTACTTTGATTACATAACACTTAATTGGAGGAAGAACGCTGTATAAATTTCAAATATAACATTTTTGCAAAATTACGTTCAAATTAGCCACATTTTAAAACTAGTAAGTTTGGATATAAATTTAATACAGTATAGGGACCAGCAGTTGGCATAATGGCTATGTCACTGGACTCCCATGTAGTCGACCGTGGTTCCACTCCCAGAACCAGTGGCTGGAACTCATGATGGGCATGTGTGTGTGTGTGCCCAAGATCCTGGGAGGAGAATGGAGGAGAAGGAATTGCGGCACGGCCATCCTCTCAGGGGTAATTTCTCACTTTCTCTCTCTCTCTTTCTGGCGAGCGCACATATCCTATAGCAAAAACCTCTCCAAAAACAAAACCAAATTTAATACAGTGTAAGAAAACACAAGTTATAAACTAGGGATCAGGAAGTTTAGATTTTGACCTATCTTTCTCACTAACTAGCTGTGTAGCTCCCTCTAGCTCCCTTCCCATTCAAGGACTGCTTCATTACCTATTTAAAATCCACCCACCCACCGACTAACCAACCAACCAACCAACCAACGGCTCATCAAGCCAAAGTATAGGTTGGCTTTGAATTGAGAGATACGCAAATCAAGGAATACATATGGCTTACCACTTTAAAAATAGCTAAAATCTTAATTATGGGTTACCCAACATTTTAATTTTCACATAAAAATGAACAGTACTGTATTTTAAAATAGAATACAAAATTTAAATGAACATAAAAACTTTTTCTCTAGCTTGGGAAGCACCTCTTAAAGCTTCTCAAAAGTTTCTATCTAAATATTAAATTTTTTTTCTTTTATCCATGATATGCCTAGGAAAGAGAGAAAGTATCCTCCACAGGGCTGGGTCACAGTAAGATCCCCTTCCTCCAATACTCCAGCCCATTCAATCCTGAGCTACTAGTGCAGATACTCAGGATGTTTTAGACCAACTGGGCTGGAAATGTGATCTATAGTTGCCACGTGGCCTATAGCTCTGCAGTCAGTCCACTACCACTGATGCCACTATGGCTGAACCATCTATCTAAATATTTTCTGTAACAGAAGAGAATGAAAGGACTCTTCTAGCTGGTTGGTCTTGAGACTCAGTGTAAAATAAACTAACCTCTGATGTCCTTTTCAGTATTGAAATAGGATTTTATGATTCCAAGTCTTCATGCAAACAGATACCTATAAATTTAGAAAGTGATTTGACACATAGTTTTAGGAGGAAAAAAAGTTCTTTCACATGTTAACATCTTCATCATATATTTATTCAACTAATTCTTTGTCTCAGATTGTTTTATACTGCTATAAGAGAATACCACAGAGTTTATTATTTATTTATCTGAGAGATTTTTGCCACAGGGCATGTGCGCTCGCTGAAGAGACAGAGACAGAAAATGAGAAATCATTGCCTTCCCCACCCACTGGGGGGGATGACCACACAGCAATCCCTTCTCCTCCATTCTCCTCCTGGGATCCTAGGCACACATGCCCAAGTGCCTGGCATGAGTTTGAAGCCACCAGGTTCAGGACTTGAACTGCAGCTGGCCATGTGGGAGTCCAGTGATGTAACTGCCATGCCATCTGCTGGCCCTGAGTAACTTATTTAAAAACGGCACAGTTCTAGAGTCTGGGAACTCGAATGTCAAGGAGCCCTTATCAGGTGAGGGCCTTTTTGCAATGTTATTCTATAGTGGAGGGCAGAAGGGCAAGACAGCATGTACAAGAGACAGCAAGAGTGTTTCTCTTCAGAAACTAACCTCGTCCTGTGATAACATTAATCCATTCATGAGGGCAGAGCCTTCATTACCTAATCACCTCTTAAATCTACCTCTCAACACTGTTGGATTAAGGACTAAGTTTCCATAACATGAGTTTTGGGGAACACATTCAAACCACAGCAGCTTCTATATGATACTCATATTTTGTTTCACTTATTTATTTTCATCAGCATTTTCATTTCTTCCATGTTATCCACTTTTTTCTTTTTGCTTTAAATTTGTATAGCCCTTTAAAATCTTCATATATAAAAATTGTATTAACGTAAAAATATGTGTATTGGTTCCGGCTTCTGCCCCAGGATAAAATTCTAGACTAAGGTTATTCCTATTCTTAGAATGAAAAAAGAACTAACTTCAAATTCATGAATTGTTTCAAACCTATCAGAGAGCTAAAGCTGCTCAACTGACCCAAAGGCTTGTAAGAAAACAGTGTGCCTCAGGGAGGGAGGAGATATAAACACATCCTCAGCTGGGTGGATGATAAATCTGATGAAGGCCAAAGTTTAGGATGGTGAGTCACTGTATAACCACTGGGGCTGCAAAAATTGGGACTCTGAATGCTCTTACAGGCTTTTTCTCCATGAACCCAATCAAATACAAAAAGACTACAAAGAATTCTAAGAGTATCCACTGAAGTACAGACCTGGGGAAGGAAAACAGCTGAATGGAAGGCTAAGATACTCTACAGGGAGCCTATCTGCATGACAGAACAAAACTCTTATCTGTGAAAAAGGGCATCACTGCTGACCTTTAGGCACTGGTGAGTACTCATAGCAGTCAGGGAAAATGTTTGAGGCCCTTATTTTTCGGGAAGGTACTAAAGAACTGAGAAGCTCACAGCCCTGTGATCAAGAGAAACATAATGCATACCTAAGAATGAACCTTAATTGGAATAAGAAAGATTCCCCCCACCCCACCCTTGAGTCCTCCCTTCCCCAAAATAGCTCCAAATAACAATAGCAGGACACTCCTGGGAGAGGAATAGGAGAAAACGTAAAAGCTCACAAATAGACCCTACTTAAAACACAGCACCAAAGGAATATAGGAAATCCAGAAATCAGACATTACTCTGGAAACTCCCTACCTTGGAAACAAGCTAGCTCTCCAGGTATTTGAAGCCTGTGGTACACTGATGGTAACCATAACAACTAATATAACAGCCTTAATTTTTTTCCCTAGACCAGAGCAAACTCCCTCTTCCCCCCAAAAAAAGACCCTCATTAGAGGAAATATGTGCTCACTTCCAGCATTAAAACTATTCACCTTGGGGACAGCAGGTGACGCGGTGGTTAACACACAGGACTCCCACATGAGCAACCAAAGTCTGAGCCCAAGACCTGGCAGCATAAAAATCACGCTGGGCATGTGTGTGTGATACCTAAAATCCTGAGGGGAGAATGTTGAAGAGACTGCGGTATGGCCATCCCCTCTACTGGGTGATTTCTCACTTTCCTTCTCTCTGCCTCTGGAGAGCATGTGTCTCCTATGGCAAAACAAAACAAAACAAAAAGAAAAACAAAACAAAACAAAAAAACTTTTAAAAAACAAAAAATATTCACCTCATCTAAGTACCTGTATCCTATACAACATTCACATCACAAAGCACATGAATAGGCAAGAGATGCACATTCACAAGAGACAGAGTACTACTCATTAGAACAAGACACACATATTGAAATAATAGAAAATTTAAAGTAACTATGACCAATATGTTAAAGACCTAACACAAAATGTAGGTAACATGCAAGACCATATGGATTATTTCTACAGAGGGATAGAAAGTATAAAAAAAGAATCAAATGCAAATGGAGATGAAGAGCGCCTTTGACAATCACAAGTAGAAAAACAGAACTGTGGGGCAACAGGTGGCATGTGGTTAAGGGTGCTGAACTCCCTCCCACATGGCCGACAGTGGTTTGAGTCCTGGACCTGGTGGCTGCTTTCTCACTTTCCTTCTCTCTCTCTCACTCTGTCTCTCTCTCTCTGGTCAAATTGAAATACATGAATAAAGTTAAATAAAATAATTCTTATAAAAGAAAAAAGAAAAACATGGCTGAGGAAAGACTCAGTGAATTTGAGGCTAGGGCAACAGAAATTACCCGAAGGAACAAAGTGGCAAGATAGGGAGAGGGAAAAGAGAATAAATGTGTCAGTCTCAAACATTTTAACATGTGTGTAACTAGAACTTTAGAAGAGCAAGAAACAGAGCAGAAAAATATCTGATGTATAACTGGGAATTTTCCAAAATTAATGGCAGACACAAAGCAACACATAAAGCGTATCAAGTAGGTAAGCACTGGTGGTGAGGGTGGGGGGGTTGAAGGCAGAAATTCTAGGCATAGCATAAAGAAATTGGTGAAAATTATACGGAAGGAAATTAATGCAGCCAGACAGAGTGAGTTAGATGAAAAGAAAAGCATATATATACAGATTTCTTGTCAAAAACCATGCAAATTACAAAACAATGCAATATTATCTTGAAAGCACTATGAAAGAAAGCAACCATCGCCCCAGAATTCCTTAACTAACAAAATTACCTTTCAAATATGAAGCTGGAATAAAGACTTTCAAAAACAGAATTCACTGTCAGTGGATCTATTTTCTAAGAAATGTAAAACAGTTTTTAAGGCAAAAATAATATGTTGAACTAAAACATGAATTTCTACAAGAAAATGAGGATAACTGAAAACTAAACGCAAAGTAAAAAATGAAAATGTTCATTTGTTTTTAATCACACTAAAAAATTACTATCTGTCTAAAGCCAAGGTAGTGAAAAGTTTTTCTATGAAGAGCCAGATTATAAATATTTTATGCTTTGCTGGCCTAAAGTAGTTTCTGTTATATGTGTGTGCATGTGTAAACAAGTATGAGGCATCAATCTGTTTTTGTGTTGCTAACAGAAATACCAGAGACTGGGGAAGTTTAAGAATAGAAGTTTATTCTGACTCATAGTTCTGGCTAGGAAATCTAAAGGCATCACAAAGTAGCAGATGGTAGAATCTTTAGCAGAGCAGAATTTTATCTGTGTTTATCTGATTTTTCTCTCTGCTTATAAATCCTACCAGAACTAAATCATGAGGCCTTTAACTAATGACATTATTGCACCCAGAGGCTGGGACAACAATGAAAGGATTAGTTTTAACTTAACACTTTTACAGTATAATCAAGTCCCAACACATGAGTTTCTAGGGGACACCCAATCACTGCCCATTAAGAACAAATTCTAAAACATGAAACTTTGGGGTTTGGACAATTATGATTCAAAATATAATTTTGCAGAAAATGGAATTAAAATCATGAATTAATTTTAGTGCTAAAAATTTTTTTTTGGGGGGGAGAGGTTTTTGCTATAGGGCGTGTGCGCTCGCCTGACAGACAGAGAGAGACAGAGAAACAGAAAGGGAGAAATCAAGCCCCAGGGGGGATGGCTACGCTGCTGTAATCCCTTCTCCTCCATTCTCCTCTTGGGATCTTGGGGATGCACGCACACGCGCTTGGTGTGTGAGTTTAAGCCACCGGGTCCGGGACTCGAACCGTAGTCAACTACATGGGAGTCCAGCAACATAGCCATTACACTAACTGCTGGTCCCAGTGCTAAAAGTTTTTAAATCAATTTAGTTTTTTAGTAACATGCATTTCTGTGATTTTTTTTTAAATGAATCCTTGTATACAAGTAAATAAATCAATGTCTATGAGCCAGATTTGATCCATGGGACATAGTTTGCCAATTCTTGTTTCTTAAACAGTTAAAAGACTAAAACTGAATGAAAAGCAAGAACTAATTATATGCTATCTATACAAATCTTCCTTCAAATATACAGAAATAGATGGGTTAAAAGGAGAAGGATGGAGACTGGTGTACCATGATACTAATCTAATCAAAAGGACTCTGGAGTGGTTTTATTAATATTGGACAGAGCAGACTTAAAAGAAGGAATACGGGGCCAGCACGTGGTATAGTGGTTAGGGTGCTAGACTCCCACATGGCCGATAGTTTGAGTCCCAGATCTGGTGGCTTAAAACTCACAATGGTGCATGTGCATGTGTGCCCAAAATCCTAAGAGGACAATGGAGAAGGGAATGCGGCATGGTCATCTCCCCAGGAGGTGATTTCTCCCTTGCTATCTGTCTCTCCAGCAAGCAAACACATCCTACAGCAAAAATCTTAAAAAAAAAAAAAAAATTCTCAATTGGGTATGTTCATGGGGCCAGCAGGTGGCACATAATTTGAATTCTAGACCAAGTGGCTTGCTTTCTCACTTTCCCTTTCTCTCTCTCTGGTCAAATTAAAAGAAAATATTAATAAGAACAAAATAAATAATTCTTAAGAAAAATGGATATGCTCCTAACAAAGCTTCAACAAACATGAGTCAAAAGTTGATGGAGGGAGCCAGCAGTTAGCGTAATGGCTATGTCGCTGGACTCCCACGTAGTCGACTGCGGTTTGCGTCCCGGACCTGGTGGCTTAAAACTCACGCCGGGCGCGTGTGTGTGCGTGCCCAAGATCCCGAGAGGAGAATGGAGGAAAAGGGATTGTGGCGTGGCCATCCCCCCTGGGGGGTGATTTCTCGCTTTCTGTCTCTATGTCTCTGTCTGTCTGTCTGGCGAGCGCACGCACCCTATAGTGAAAACCTCTAAAAAAAAAAAAAAGTTGATGGAACTGAAAGGAAAAATAAAAAAGTATGGTTCTAAGTATGGTTGAATATATCAACATGTTTGTCAGGGATGATAAACTATAAAATATAAAAAGTTATAAAACACCAAAAAACTATTTGACATTTATATGATACTTGCTAATTTAAAAGATTGTAAGTTTTCAAACTATGGCCAGCAGGTGGCATGGTGGTTAAGGTGCTAAACACTCCTACATGGTCGACCATGGTTCCAGTCTCAGACCTGTTGGCTTGCTTTCTCATTTTCCTTCTTTCTGAGTACCTGTCTTTATCTGGTCAAATGAAAATAAATGAACGGATAAGTAAATAAATAATACTTTAAACAATATTTCATACTATGTTCTTGGACCATACAACATCTGGGAAAATCCTTGCTTATTTGAAATTAAACAAATGTTAAACATTTCTAAGTCCACTAGTAAATAAAGTCTCAAAGAGAAATAAAATATTTTGAAACTGGATACAAATAAAAACAGGACAAATCATAATTTGTGGAACACAGCTAAATAAAATATCAATGCTTGGATGGAAATTTAGTCATAAATATTTCCATTAGAAAAGATTTTAATTATTTACATCAGGGGTTGCCAAACTGCCTCACTTTTTGGTTTTGTAAATAAAATTTTACTGGAACACAGCAATGCTTATGTATTATCCATGGCTGCTTTCAGGTTACAATAGCAGTGAGAATAGTTGTGACAGAAACCACTTAGCTTTCATCTGAAATATTCACCGTTTGGCTCTTTTCTTCTTTTTCTTAAAGGTTTTTTTTTTTTTTTGGCCAAGGATTATGTGCACTCAATGGAGAAAGAAGGAGACAGGGAAAATGAGAAATCACCCCACCCCTGGGAGGATGCCCAGACTGCAATCTCTTCTCTACTTTCTTCTTGAAAATTTGGGCACACATGCACTTGTACCCGGTGTGATTTTTCCAACAGCTGGGTCCAGGACTCAAACTGTGGTTGACCATGTAGGAGTCCAGTGCCTTAATCACTATACCACTTGCTGGCCCCACTATTTGGTTCTTTATAAAAAGTTTCATGACCCTTGATCCAACTTCCACTTGAAGAAACTAGAAAAAGAAGAGCAGTTAAAATCAAAGCAAGCAGGAGAAGAGAAATAATAAAGACCAGAGTCAAGCTGATGAAATTGTAAAGGCAAAAACCCAATCAATCTAAAAATTAGTTGCTTGGCCATAAGCCAAGCAATGTGTTGGGTAGCCTCTAGAAGCCAAAAGGTCAGGGAAACAGATTCTTCCCTAGGACCTCTGGAAACAAACACAATCCAGCTATGACACCCATTTTAGCCTAGTGACACCATGATGAAGCCCTTAGATCTTACAAAACAGGAGGATAATATATTTGTTTTAAGCCACTTGTTACGGGAGTTTGTGATAAACAACCATAGAAAACGAATATGCTCTCTAAGACTGGGGACAGGGTATGGATGACCTCTTTCATTATTGCTGTTCAATTTTTATCTCAAAAGTCTTAGACACTGCAATAATGGGGGTAAAAAAAAGAGAAAGACAAAAGACATGCAGATTAGAAAGAATTATAACTGCCCATATTTTAAGACAATACAATTATCTATGTAGAAAATCTCAAAGAATCTACAAAAAATGCTCCTGGGGACCAGCAGTTAGCATAATGGCTATGTTGCTGGACCCCCATGTAGTTGACCGTGGTTTGAGTCCTGGATCCGGTGGCTTAAACTCACGCCGGGTGCATTTGTGTGCATGCCCAAGATTCCGAGAGGAGAACGGAGGAGAAGCGATTGCGGTGTGGCCATCCCCCCTGGGGGGTGATTTCTCGCTTTCTGTTTCTCCGTCTCTCTCTTTCTGGCAAGTGCGTGTGCCCTATAGCAAAAACCTCTAAAAAAAACCTGCTCCTGGAACTAATAATATGTTATGATCAAATAAAATGTTCATATACCAAAGCCAATTTTATTTCTATATACCAGCAATGAACGATGAAATAGACCATTTCAATAGTATCCCCCCACCCATAAATACTCAGTTTGTAAAAGCTAAGAAAATATGCACAGGACCTGTATGTTCAAAAATAGATGAAGAATATACTGTATTTATGGGGCGGAAGACTTACTACAGTTAAGATGTCAATTATGGGGACTAGCAGATGGGCTAGTGGTTATGTTGCTGGACTCCCACATGGCCGACCACGGATTAGGTCCTGGACCTGGCAACTTGAAATTCACGCCAGATGCATGTGCCCAAAATCCTGAGAGGAGAATGAACAAGTGAAATTGCAGCGTGGCCATAGTACCAGGGAGTGATTTTCTGCTTTCTGCCTCTCTGTCGAGCACATGCACCCTACCTCAAAAATCTCTAAGAAAGAAAAATCCTAAACCGCATTAATTAAACAAAAAAGATTCAGTAATCTTTAGTTTGATCTATAGATTCAACACAATTGAAATAAAAAACCCCAGCGAGCTCTCGGTAGTTCTATCAACAAGCTGATTTGAAAATTTGTATAAACACAATGTGAACTTAGAAACTGATAAGAAAAACGGGACCAGCAGTTAGCGTAATAGCTATGTCGCGGGACTCCCATGTAATCGACTGCGGTTTGAGTCCCGGACCTGGTGGCTTAAATTCATGCCGGGCGCATGTGCGCACAAGATCCCGAGAGGAGAATAGAAGAGAAGGGATTGCGGCGTGGCCATCCCCCCTGGGGGGTGATTTCTTGCTTTCTGTCTCTATGTCTCTCTCTGTCTGTATGGCGAGCGCACATGCCCTATAGCAAAAACCTCTCCAAAAAAAAAAGAAAAAAAGAAAAGAAATTGATAAGAAAATGAACCACTAAGAAAAAAGTTGAAAAATTCAGCATCAAAATCAAGACTTACCACCAAAGTGTAGTAATCAATACACCATGGGCAAGAAGATAAGACACGCTAATCAATAGAACATGTTAGCCCAGAAACAGATCCACACAAATCTGGTCAATTAATTTTTGACAAAAGAACAGAGGCAATTCAATAGAGAAAAGATAGGCTTTTTAATAAATGGTATTGGAACAAAATATAAAAATAATGAAAATCTGACATATTTTTCTCACCTTACACAAAAGTTAACTCAAATGGATCACAGACCTAAATGTAAAATATAAAACTGTAGCACTTTTAGAGAAAAAAACGTAAAAAAATCTGTGTGACCTTGAGTGAGGCAAAACAGTACAAGAATGATCTACAAAAGGACAAATCTGACAAACTAGACCACATTAAACCAAAAACTACTGGTTTGCAAAAATCGATGTTAAGGAAATGCAAGATAAGCCACAGACAGGAAAAAATACTTGCAAGTCATACAAGGACTTATAGCTAGAGTAAAGATTTCTCAAAAAAAACCCTAATTAGCCCAATAAAAACTAGGCAAGAGATCAGAATAGACATTGCACCAAAGAAAATACACAGATGGCAAATAAGCACACAGAAAATGTTCAACACCATTAATTGTTAGGGAAATACCAATGAAAACTACAATGAGAACCTTTACACACCTTGTAGAATGGGTGATAAAAAGAACCCCAAAATGCCAAGTTCTTGTGAGAATATAGAATAACTGTAACTCTTATCTGTTGCTGGTAGGAATGCAAAATGGTATAGTCGTTCTGGAAAACAATTGGGCAGATTTTAATTAAAAACGAATTTTTTTTTATAGAGACCTTGGAGAGACAGACAGAAAGTTCGAGAAACCATGTCCTCTTTCTCTCCTCCCCCGGGGGGGAATGGCCAATTGCAATCCTTTTTCCTCTCAAGATTATGGGCATGCATATACATGTGCCTGGCCTGAGTTTCAAGGGGCTGGGTCCAGGACTCAAACTACAGTGATGTTAATAACCATTATGCCATCTGCTAGTCCCATGGAAGTTTTATATAAAGTTAAATGTATAATTACATTCTACCTAACCAGCACACTAACAGATATATACCCAAGTGAATTGAAAATCTTATATAAATCCTGTACATAAGTGTCATCAGGAAAGTCATGACGGATTTTTCTGTTTTCCTATGCACAAATGAGTCATGACTTTCTCAACAACCAAATAGTAACTTTATTCCTCCAAAACTGAAAGTAACTAAGATGAAATTCAAGGTGAATGGCTAAACAAACCACAGTACATCCATACAATGGATGAAGAATATATTGTATTTTTGGGACGGAAGACTCACTACTCAGGGATACAGTCAACTACTGATTCGTGCAAAAATATTAATGACTCTTAAATACATTTTGCTAAGAAGTGAAGGGCGTCAATCTGATAAGCTACATATTGTCAATTCAATTTATATGAAAAAAGGCAGAACTGTAAGGATGGAGAGCATTTCTGTGGTTTCCAGGGTCTAGGGGGAAGGGGCAAAAGCCGACTACAATGGGGAATTACAAAGGACTACTTCCATGAATGTGTAACTGTTGTGGATAGCCACCTACGTGGTAGATTCAGGACATTATGCATCTGTCAAAAGTCACAAGACTCATTCGAGCACAGTTATGTGGAAATGTAAATATAAATAGTTAGATATGAGAATTCTATAATTGAAGATGGTGAAAAATTTAATAGTCATTCTATAAACATATGACATAACCTCACTGAATGAGTGAAGGAAAAAGGAGTGGACCTAACTAAGTAACTGGAAAACAGTGCTTCCACTGAATGCCACAGGTTAAAAACAAAAAGAAATATACCTAAAAACTGCACTGTTTCTCACAGGAATACATGTTACTAATTCTGAAACTTTCATGAGGGGGTTCCTGAAAAGTACACAGAAAATATGTATTATAGAAAAAGTATGCATGGATTTCAAAGTTTTTTTGCACCAAAATAAGCTCATATTTTAATCTCATTTCTCTATGAACTTTTTGAAGTCCTCTCATGTGTAAACTAGAGCTGAACAAATAAGCAAGCCAAATTTTTGTCTAAGAAAGAAGTTATAAATAAGAAAAGGTGGAAAGTACAACAAACCCTATGATTACAGGCTAGTCTGAGATCTTAGTATGAATTCATATTTCGTGAATATATACAATACCGAAAACTTGAGTATGTGCATACATGAAGAGACATGATGTTCCCCAGCCGTCTCTGTGAGCGCTTACAGGTGTGAAACTCCAGGAGCAAAGAGCACACCTAGTACCCAGTTCTTGATTACTAAATACCATTTTCTAGTAAATGGAACTAAGGCTCACTGGAGAAATGACTGGCTCCAAGGAGAAGGAAAGGAAAATACATACAAGAATTTAAGGAGATGAAGGAGGTGTGACAGTTTACATTTGAGTACACTTTGGAATTTTCGATTTTTTACCTTATTAGTTTTCTTTAGTTCTGCCTACTCATGTCCTCATTCCATGTGTTATCTGTCCTAATTTGTTAAAATGTTTCAGTCGGTTTGTTGTTTGCTATTTTATCTTTTTCTTTGTTAATGGAGGTTTTGGCTTCCTTCATAGCCTAGTGGCCAACTGTGGTTTGAATCCCAGCCTTCTTGGCTTGAGGGACAAACTGGGCATGTATGTATGCAGGTCCAGGGTCCTGACAGGATGGAGAAATGAAAGACAAGTAACTGGCATGATCACGCTCTACAGAAGGGGTATTCTACATCTCTCTGGTAAGTGCACATGTACTCTGGCAAATAAAAAAAAAAAAGAAAGAAAGAACAGATTTTATTTGTAAGATCAAATCTATTTGACCTTTTCCCTTCTTACTTCTGCCTTTAGAAAATCCATTATTAAAACCCCCCTGTACTCTGAGGTTATATAAAGGTAAGATTCTATTACTTTTACAATTTCTCACTCATCCCTCCCTGTGGAAAGAGTATACATCCCCACTCCACTGACTTTGGACTTGTCCCTGCCTTTGCTGTGGCCAAAGAACATGAGTGGACATGATGCTCACCAGTCAAGCAGATGCTTTAAAAAAGCATTGCCTTTTTTCTCACTGCCACAACAGTGGTATGCCTCAGGGCCAGACAGTGGTCAAGTGTGGCATTCTGCCTCTCTGTGGGAGGCTTACAGGTTCATGTCTGGAGACCTCCATGGATATGCTGCCATGCATGTGCCCTTGATCCTGGCTACCTAGAGGAAGGCTGTGTCAGGTCCCAAGCTGAGGGTGCTGAATCTCTCTCTGGCTCATGGAAGAAGGGAAAGAAAAAAAAAAAAAAGAATGGTCTCAAAGAGGTACTTTACCCCTCTGGCCAGCAGGATCCCAGATGGAAGGTTAAGGAGAGCCATTCCAGCTGCTAACCTGACACAAATGTAACAATGTAACCTAAGGGAGGGAAAAATTTAATCTTTCTGAGACACTGAGTTTATGTGATTATTTGTTACTCCTCAACACAATATAACTGTCATTTGTACCAGTGGTCCCACCCTTTCTGGCACCAGGCTGGTGTAAAACAATCCCTCCATGAACATAGGGATGGGTAGTGGTCTTGGGATGACCCAAGCGCACCACATCCACTGTGGACCTCATTTCCACTTCCACCTCTACCACATTACAATATACAAGACAGTCCACAATAATAGAGTTGCTACTCCCTTGAGTATCCAATACAGCTGATGACCTGACAGGAGGCTGAGCCCAGGTAGCAATTCAAGTGATGGAGGAGCAGCTGCAAAAGCAGACAATGCCTCAATAACTCATGCAGCCCACTGTCCACCCTCTGCTATGCCAAAGGGATGGGCACCAGTCCACAGACTGGTCTTAAACAGGCCACAGGCTGGCACTGGAAGTTGGCCTGGAATTTGGAGACCCATGATCTACTCTTTTTTTCTAGAGTGTTTAGAAATTTTCATTTTAAATAGAAAGCAATCTGAATAGTGTAAAATTTTGAGTAACAATGTTTTCCCATCAAAGTCAGTTTAAGGGAACCAGCAGTTAGCGTAATGGCTATGTCGCTGGACTCCCACGTAATCAACCGCGGTTTGTGTCCCGGACCCGGTGGCTTAAAACTCACACTGGGCGCATGTGTGTGCGTGCCCAAGATTCCCAGAGGAGAATGGAGGAGAAGGGATTGCGGTTTGACCATCCCCCCTGGAGGGCGATTTCTCACTTTCTGTCTCTCTGTCTCTCTCTGTCTGTCTGGTGAATGCACGTGCTCTATAGCGAAAAAACCTCTCCAAAAAAAAAAAAAAAAGTTCAGTTTAAGATAGACTCTTTGATGAGCACAAGAGACATGCATCCTTGTTAATATGCTTTAACTTTTTCACTGAAGTACCCACCATGGCAAAGAAACATAATATGGAAAATCTGCGGGCATAGCCAAAAGAAGACAATGACTGTTATGATTGTTTTTTAATCTCTTATTTAACTTAAAAAATACTTATTTCTCTCAATCTTGTAGCAAAATAAACATTTAAGGATAGCAATTCATGTTAATCTCCTGGTGGTACGTATCTTTAGAACACTGCCATGTGCTCTGGTTTGAGGCACAGCAGAGCAAGGCTGCATACTATAAGTATGCATGATGTTCACAGGCTTTGGTGCCAGACACAGATTCAAATCTCAGTTCTACCAATTTCTTGAAAGTTGTGACCTTTGGTGAGGTATTTTTCTCTGAGTTTTACCTTCTCCTTGTCTGTAAAGTGAGAATAAGCATTTATCTTATTGTAGAATTAAGAAAAGTGTGTGTGTATGTATATACATAAAGTGCACATATGTACATACATGTTTATATATGTATACATATATGTATATATACACATATATCAATGTGTGGATGTGTGTGGGTGTGTATAGAATATATACACATACATACATATTTACACAAAAAACCTAGTTATGGTGAGCAGTATATACTGGAACTTAATAAGCAATACCTTAGGGGAAAGGTCAAAGCCAAAATAGAATTAGGAGGTATTGGCACATAGCTATTGCTTGAAATACGTTA
>NW_006159536.1:754319-759363 GCF_000334495.1 Tupaia belangeri chinensis
GAAAGAGAGAAAAAAAAAGAATGGTCTCAAAGAGGTACTTTACCCCTCTGGCCAGCAGGATCCCAGATGGAAGGTTAAGGAGAGCCATTCCAGCTGCTAACCTGACACAAATGTAACAATGTAACCTAAGGGAGGGAAAAATTTAATCTTTCTGAGACACTGAGTTTATGTGATTATTTGTTACTCCTCAACACAATATAACTGTCATTTGTACCAGTGGTCCCACCCTTTCTGGCACCAGGCTGGTGTAAAACAATCCCTCCATGAACATAGGGATGGGTAGTGGTCTTGGGATGACCCAAGCGCACCACATCCACTGTGGACCTCATTTCCACTTCCACCTCTACCACATTACAATATACAAGACAGTCCACAATAATAGAGTTGCTACTCCCTTGAGTATCCAATACAGCTGATGACCTGACAGGAGGCTGAGCCCAGGTAGCAATTCAAGTGATGGAGGAGCAGCTGCAAAAGCAGACAATGCCTCAATAACTCATGCAGCCCACTGTCCACCCTCTGCTATGCCAAAGGGATGGGCACCAGTCCACAGACTGGTCTTAAACAGGCCACAGGCTGGCACTGGAAGTTGGCCTGGAATTTGGAGACCCATGATCTACTCTTTTTTTCTAGAGTGTTTAGAAATTTTCATTTTAAATAGAAAGCAATCTGAATAGTGTAAAATTTTGAGTAACAATGTTTTCCCATCAAAGTCAGTTTAAGGGAACCAGCAGTTAGCGTAATGGCTATGTCGCTGGACTCCCACGTAATCAACCGCGGTTTGTGTCCCGGACCCGGTGGCTTAAAACTCACACTGGGCGCATGTGTGTGCGTGCCCAAGATTCCCAGAGGAGAATGGAGGAGAAGGGATTGCGGTGTGACCATCCCCCCTGGAGGGCGATTTCTCACTTTCTGTCTCTCTGTCTCTCTCTGTCTGTCTGGTGAATGCACGTGCTCTATAGCGAAAAAACCTCTCCAAAAAAAAAAAAAAAAGTTCAGTTTAAGATAGACTCTTTGATGAGCACAAGAGACATGCATCCTTGTTAATATGCTTTAACTTTTTCACTGAAGTACCCACCATGGCAAAGAAACATAATATGGAAAATCTGCGGGCATAGCCAAAAGAAGACAATGACTGTTATGATTGTTTTTTAATCTCTTATTTAACTTAAAAAATACTTATTTCTCTCAATCTTGTAGCAAAATAAACATTTAAGGATAGCAATTCATGTTAATCTCCTGGTGGTACGTATCTTTAGAACACTGCCATGTGCTCTGGTTTGAGGCACAGCAGAGCAAGGCTGCATACTATAAGTATGCATGATGTTCACAGGCTTTGGTGCCAGACACAGATTCAAATCTCAGTTCTACCAATTTCTTGAAAGTTGTGACCTTTGGTGAGGTATTTTTCTCTGAGTTTTACCTTCTCCTTGTCTGTAAAGTGAGAATAAGCATTTATCTTATTGTAGAATTAAGAAAAGTGTGTGTGTATGTATATACATAAAGTGCACATATGTACATACATGTTTATATATGTATACATATATGTATATATACACATATATCAATGTGTGGATGTGTGTGGGTGTGTATAGAATATATACACATACATACATATTTACACAAAAAACCTAGTTATGGTGAGCAGTATATACTGGAACTTAATAAGCAATACCTTAGGGGAAAGGTCAAAGCCAAAATAGAATTAGGAGGTATTGGCACATAGCTATTGCTTGAAATACGTTATGTATGGGTAAAAGTTCCAAAGGAAAATTTGAGAAGTAGTCAGAACAGGGGGCCGGCAAGTGGCATGGTGGTTAGGGGTGCTGGACTCCCACATGGCCGACCACGGTTCAAGTCTCGGACCTGGTGGCTTGCTTTCTCATTTCCTATCTCTCTCTCTCTCTCTGATCAAACTGGAAAATAATAATGATAATAATAATGAGTAAAGTAAAATAAAATAATTCTTTAAAAAAATAGTAGTCAGAACATCAGGGGAGTCAAAGAAGAGTTTAGAAGAATCAATGCTTAAAAGTGCTGAGTATGCTTACAGAGATAAAATTAAATGAAAAGAGAATATCAGATTTGCTAAGTGGGAGGGAATCTATAGCTCTTGTAGATATATATGAGTGGTATGGTGGTCAGAAAAGTCAGGTTCCACTGAATGGAAGCTGAAAAAGTAGAAGCAGCAGTAATCTGGTAATGAAGGGAAATGAGAATTAATTGGATGGATATTTTCTTTTTTTTTTTTGGAGAGATTTTCACTGTAGGGCGCGTGCGCTCGCCAGACAGACAGAGAGAGACATAGAGACAGAAAGCGAGAAATCACCCCCCAGGGGGGATGGTCACGCCGCAATCCCTTCTCCTCCATTCTCCTCTCGGGATCTTGGGCACGCACGCACACGCGCCCGGCGTGAGTTTTAAGCCACCGAGTCCGGGACACGAACCGCGGTCGACTACATGGGTGTCCAGCGACATAGCCATTACGCTAACTGCTGGTTCCAGATATTTTCTTTTTTTTTCAAGGATAGTCAAAGCAAAAGTATTTTATTAAAGAGTTTATGGTAGGGCCAAGCAGGTGGACTTCCATATGGTCAACAGCAGTTCAAGTCCTGGACCCAGTAGCTTGAAGCTCAAGCTGGGCATGTGTGTGTGTGCATGTGCACATGCCCCAAATCCTGAGGAGGATGGAGGAGAAGGTATTGTGAAGTGGTCATCCTCCTGAGGGCAAGGGGTGATTTCTCACTTTGTCTTTCTCAGGCAAGCTCATGTGCCCTATAAGCAAAAAATTAGAGTACATGGTAAACTGGGTAGCTTCCCTAAAGATCTCACACAAGCAAACGTGGTTACACTGTATCTATGTGTGCTCTGTGCTTAACATGGTGGTAGTGGCTGGGGACTAGGTGTAGAAATGAAGGAAAATGAAATTTGGTCTGTCATTCTGGCTTTAACCTTTCCCTGAGGTATTATTTATTAAGTCTCAGTACATACTGCTTGGCATAGCTAGGTTCTTTGTGTATATATGTAGATAAAGACATGTGTGTGTGTATACATACACACTCCTTTATCTTTTTTTGAGGGGGAGAGGTTTTTGCTACAGGGCGCGTGTGCTCGCCAGAGAGAGAAAGCGAGAAATCACACCCCCCCCACAGGGGGGATGGCCACGCCGCAATCCCAAGCCATTCTCTTCTTGAACACACACGCACACGCATCCAGCTTGAGTTTAAACCACCAGGTCCAGGACTTGAACCGTTGTTCATTACATGGGAGTCCAGCGACATAGCCATTATGCTAACTGCTGGTCCCAACACACCCCTTTTATCTACAATAAAGTAGATGTTGACTGACATTTCACAAATGGACAGTGCACTGGGCTGCTATCTATACAACAGCAGAAAAGTAGCTATAGTGCTGTTCCCTCAGGATCTTCAACGACAGGCTTTTCTATAGACGAACTACATAATGTGAAGTCCTTCTGTTGGATTTATAACCAAAGGACTGATTTTCTTGCTGTTCTGTGTGCCTGCTTACAAGTGTTTTTAGTAAGTGCTCCTATCTTAAATTTTATAACCCAGCCTTTACTTTTTTTTTTTTTTTAATTTCTTTCTTCTGTGAGCAAAGAGACACCAGGGAGTTAGGCTGGGAATGGGGGACAGTGATGACAACAGCAGCACCCAACAGTATCTTGACACTGCAATCTAGCCCTGGATTTTGGCAAAGGTGTGACTAACATAGCACAGTCGGAGAGGTGTCAGACTTAAGCCAGAAATCTTCCCATGTGGGATCACCTTATACTGCACCTTGTTTTACTATTGTGTCACCACCATCTGACCCCTGCTTGAGACTTAATTAGACTTACTTTGAATTTTAAAAAGGGTTAAGTGTTTCTTGGGGGAACCAGCAGTTAGCGTAATGGCTATGTCGCTGGACTCCCATGTAGTCGACCGCGGTTCGTGTACCGGACCCGGTGACTTGAAGCTCACGCCGGGCGCGTGTGCGTGCGTGCCCAAGATCCTGAGAGGAGAATGGAGGAGAAGGGATTGCGGTGTGACCATCCCCCCTGGGGGGTGATTTCTCGCTTTCTGTCTCTATGTCTCTCTCTGTCTCTCTGGCGAGCGCACGCGCCCTACAGTGAAAATCTCTCAAAAAAAAAAAAAAAAAAAGGGTTAAGTGTTTCTTTAAAAACATCTTAAAAGTGAAAAGATTATAATGCACAATTTATATTTTAAAATAATCTCATATAACTTAAAGAAAACTGCAAATTTATATAACACAAATAAAAGTCACTTGGCTTATTTCTAACTCTTCTTAGGATCAAAAAAACCCCACAAAAAAACACAAAACCCTGCCACTTCTCATAGCATAGATCTAATTTACTAACACTGACAACCAAGAGTATTCTAGGAACAAAGAAGGTGATCTGAGCTGAAACATGAAACTACACTAAAAAAGAAACATTTCAACAAAACACTAGTTATAAAGTGCTTTCAGAGGCATTATTTAGCCTTTAGACTCGACTCTTTGGATGAATGGCTGGGTCCCATTTTACAAAGGAGAAAACTGAGGCATTGAAGATTACTTTGTTCTCCTACAGTCACCACTCTACAGCAGGACTTGAAGCTACATTTTCCAAATTCAAGCTGGTTTTCTTTCACTTTATCACAGTATTGGAAGAATCTTAAGGAGAATAACAGAATATTTTTACCAATTTAAAACTTTATATGCCTTTATACACTTTCTTCTGTTAGTCAGTTTTATACTAAAATCCTAAGCCAAATATTTAGTACCTTTTACTCTTTTTTTTTCCCTGCAAAAGTTTTTACTTTTATTCTGGAAGTGGGAAAACCATTTACAGCAATAAACTTACCTTCTGAGGACAGCTCTGCTCATATTTCATTGATTTTGATTTGTAGCATTTTAATTTCTGAAGACTGACTATTTTGGGTTGTGGGTTGTCTTGATGTCTTTTTTCTATTTTTTTTTTTTTGGGGGGGGGAGAGATTTTCGCTATAGGGCGCGTGCGCTCGCCAGACAGACAGAGAGA
>NW_006159536.1:759568-778527 GCF_000334495.1 Tupaia belangeri chinensis
GAGAGACAGAAAGCGAGAAATCACCCCCCAGGGGGGATGGTCACGCCGCAATCCCTTCTCCTCCATTCTCCTCTCGGGATCTTGGGCACGCACACACACGTGCCTGGCGTGAGTTTTAAGCCACCAGGTCCGGGACGCTAACCGCGGTCGACTGCGTGGGAATCCAGCGACATAGCCATTACGCCAACTGCTGGTTCCCCTTGATGTCTTTTTTCTATGCAAACATGCCTCATGTCTATTCTGATGACCCAATACTTTAAGGTTCTGGCAGTAACATAGTATTCTTAGAATTAGTCTATTTTTGAAGAATCTTAAGGACATTATTTTGAGTTAAGACAGCATTCATTAAAACATGGACTGGCCATCACACATTTACTTTATTACAAATAATCAATTCTACCAGAAAAAACAAGTTCAGTGCAAAGATCCTAGTATCAGCAGTTGTAAAGATGCACGAATGTCTGCCAGAATCTGAGGACGTATCGGACCCACAACAATCTAAGTAAATGCAATAGAGGTACCTGTTCTTCATTAGACGAACCTCTCTCTTTCGTGCTGCTTCTTCAGCAGGCTGTGTGGGAAGTGCTGGGGAGGATGCCATAACAACTCCTGGGGCAATAGTGCTAGTGGGTGCTGTGCGAATCTGGTATGTTTGTACATCTCCAGAGGCAGCTGAAAAGAATTGTGAGCGTAGTGTCAGACACAGAAAACACTGCGACTTGATTCAACTATATGTGTCAATTATCAATCTAAACATACATTTCTGGATTGAAAGGGAAACAAAAAAGAAATGAGTCTGGCTAAAATGTTGAAAGAATCAGCCTCTTTGGTCATTACTAAAGACAATTCCCAATTTAATGTATTTATTAGTAGACACACTTGAGTGAAAGAGGTCTTAACCTGTGTCTGCTAGGTCTTACATTTATCTTTCATTGAAATGCAGTTCTATTCTGTTGTTAACATGCTTACCAACCTTAAGTCTAAAAGGTAAGTAGGACACAGCTTGGATGGTCTTCCTAGATAGAGTATAGTCCTCAATGTCTTCCTTTGATATTGGTAAATTCATATTAAAAAATTTCAAGTAGACTCTTGCCACGACATAAAAACGACCATGATTTTTCATAAAATAGCAAAATGGAAGAGAAAATAAAGCATTATGGTCAACTACTGTAAATTTCTAATTGAAACAAAACTGAAAATATGAAAAAGTGTACTACTTGATGCCAATTACATTATTTGTAAACATATCGTTTTAATGTAAATGACAATGGCTAACAGATCCACCATTTGTGAAAAGAAACACAAGTACTATTATCAAACTGCTTCTAAAAACAGCTTAATATTCCTATTCCCAAGAATAGGAACCTAATGTTATTTGAAAGAATTTGAAAGTCTATAAAATTCACATTAGTTATTAAAATTAATTAAAATGTGTAGTTTGAGTGGAAAAGATTTATATACTAAATATGTTACCATCTTCAAACTGACGTTCAGAATTCAAATTCACTGACATCCTGCTTTACAATTTTTGAGTACCTGCATGTAAAGTGAAAAGGTGTTTTACTCCCATTAATAACCAAAATATTATCTTTTTCAAATATTTGTTTGCTTAGTAACAGAATAAATTCTGTAAATATAATATGGCTCTTAAAATAAGTAAATTCTGACTTTCTAGCTGGTGTTTTAGGATTATTCAAAAGTTTTTATCCATGGTGAAGGGACACATACCTAACATAGGCAAAATGCATGATTAAAAATACTTTTAGAAATATATTTATGATTATTATCTCAATCTACAAATTTCTAATCTGGCACAAATAACATTCTTGGAACATTCAAATGAAAAACAGTCAACTCTTATCCTAAAATAAACAGGGAAAAAAAATAAAAATAAAAACTAAATTAAAAATAGACCAGAAAAAAACTTTCTATAACTCATCAAAGATTTAGCTACTACTTTTCCTCTATAAAGTCCAGTAGACTTACATACTTGTCTAAGATCTTTTAGAATACAGTATTTTCATTTGAAATAAAAACTGATGATCTTAGAAAAGAGGGCCCAAGAGGCCACGAAGTGGTATGATGATAAAGGCACTGGACTCCTACATGGTCAACTGCAGTTCAAGTCCCAGGCCTGGCAACTTGAAAATCATGCCAAGTATGTGTGCCCAAAATCTTGAGAGAAGGAATTATGGCTTGGCCATCCCTCCTGGGGGAGTGATTTCTCATTGTCTCCCTCCAGTGAGTGTATGTGCCCTATGGCAAAAACCTTAAAAAAGAAGGCCCAAATTTCCTTTGAATAAAAAGTAGAAAAATAGGGCTAGCCAGTGGTGTGGAGGTTAGGTGACTGGATCTCACACAGCCAACTGTGTGTGCAGTTTGAGTCCCAGCCCAGTGGCTTAAAAAAACATGCAGGGTACGTGTGTGTGCCCAAAATCCTGAGAAGAAAATGGAGGCCATCTCCCCCAAAAGGCACCCTATAGCAAAATTTAAAAAATTTTAAAAGCAGAGGAATAGATGTCTAAATCTCTAAAATTCTTATCAGTGATTTACTGTAACTCTCACTTGACATGCAACCAAAACAAAACAAAAATCAGCAGGCACGAAGAGGTCTGAGGTTTGGTATTAATCAAGGTTATTTAACAGATCCATGTACAATTTAAATCTAGAATCCATCTTTCCCAACTCCTATTGTCTTTGTACCTAATTACCCTGTTTCTCCTATCTCAAATACTAATGGTGTTAAATAACAATAGATTTATATTTTTATGATTGAAATAGTTGTTTTTATGCCATGACATTTTGGTCCAATTGTAATAATGGAAGAGTTCATGAAAAAATATCTATATTGGGAAAAAAAGAACTATATATCTTGATAGTGCTTTGTAATATGATACTTACTTTTTCTGAAAGTTTATCATATTTTCATCTTTCAAAGAATTTAGCATACCTGTGAAATATGAATTTCCTTACCTTGAACCACAACTTGGTTGCTGGGCACTAAGATCTGCTGTCCATCAGTGAGAGACAGAAAGCGAGAAATCACCCCCCAGGGGGGATGGTCACGCCGCAATCCCTTCTCCTCCATTCTCCTCTCGGGATCTTGGGCACGCACACACACGTGCCTGGCGTGAGTTTTAAGCCACCAGGTCCGGGACGCTAACCGCGGTCGACTGCGTGGGAATCCAGCGACATAGCCATTACGCCAACTGCTGGTTCCCCTTGATGTCTTTTTTCTATGCAAACATGCCTCATGTCTATTCTGATGACCCAATACTTTAAGGTTCTGGCAGTAACATAGTATTCTTAGAATTAGTCTATTTTTGAAGAATCTTAAGGACATTATTTTGAGTTAAGACAGCATTCATTAAAACATGGACTGGCCATCACACATTTACTTTATTACAAATAATCAATTCTACCAGAAAAAACAAGTTCAGTGCAAAGATCCTAGTATCAGCAGTTGTAAAGATGCACGAATGTCTGCCAGAATCTGAGGACGTATCGGACCCACAACAATCTAAGTAAATGCAATAGAGGTACCTGTTCTTCATTAGACGAACCTCTCTCTTTCGTGCTGCTTCTTCAGCAGGCTGTGTGGGAAGTGCTGGGGAGGATGCCATAACAACTCCTGGGGCAATAGTGCTAGTGGGTGCTGTGCGAATCTGGTATGTTTGTACATCTCCAGAGGCAGCTGAAAAGAATTGTGAGCGTAGTGTCAGACACAGAAAACACTGCGACTTGATTCAACTATATGTGTCAATTATCAATCTAAACATACATTTCTGGATTGAAAGGGAAACAAAAAAGAAATGAGTCTGGCTAAAATGTTGAAAGAATCAGCCTCTTTGGTCATTACTAAAGACAATTCCCAATTTAATGTATTTATTAGTAGACACACTTGAGTGAAAGAGGTCTTAACCTGTGTCTGCTAGGTCTTACATTTATCTTTCATTGAAATGCAGTTCTATTCTGTTGTTAACATGCTTACCAACCTTAAGTCTAAAAGGTAAGTAGGACACAGCTTGGATGGTCTTCCTAGATAGAGTATAGTCCTCAATGTCTTCCTTTGATATTGGTAAATTCATATTAAAAAATTTCAAGTAGACTCTTGCCACGACATAAAAACGACCATGATTTTTCATAAAATAGCAAAATGGAAGAGAAAATAAAGCATTATGGTCAACTACTGTAAATTTCTAATTGAAACAAAACTGAAAATATGAAAAAGTGTACTACTTGATGCCAATTACATTATTTGTAAACATATCGTTTTAATGTAAATGACAATGGCTAACAGATCCACCATTTGTGAAAAGAAACACAAGTACTATTATCAAACTGCTTCTAAAAACAGCTTAATATTCCTATTCCCAAGAATAGGAACCTAATGTTATTTGAAAGAATTTGAAAGTCTATAAAATTCACATTAGTTATTAAAATTAATTAAAATGTGTAGTTTGAGTGGAAAAGATTTATATACTAAATATGTTACCATCTTCAAACTGACGTTCAGAATTCAAATTCACTGACATCCTGCTTTACAATTTTTGAGTACCTGCATGTAAAGTGAAAAGGTGTTTTACTCCCATTAATAACCAAAATATTATCTTTTTCAAATATTTGTTTGCTTAGTAACAGAATAAATTCTGTAAATATAATATGGCTCTTAAAATAAGTAAATTCTGACTTTCTAGCTGGTGTTTTAGGATTATTCAAAAGTTTTTATCCATGGTGAAGGGACACATACCTAACATAGGCAAAATGCATGATTAAAAATACTTTTAGAAATATATTTATGATTATTATCTCAATCTACAAATTTCTAATCTGGCACAAATAACATTCTTGGAACATTCAAATGAAAAACAGTCAACTCTTATCCTAAAATAAACAGGGAAAAAAAATAAAAATAAAAACTAAATTAAAAATAGACCAGAAAAAAACTTTCTATAACTCATCAAAGATTTAGCTACTACTTTTCCTCTATAAAGTCCAGTAGACTTACATACTTGTCTAAGATCTTTTAGAATACAGTATTTTCATTTGAAATAAAAACTGATGATCTTAGAAAAGAGGGCCCAAGAGGCCACGAAGTGGTATGATGATAAAGGCACTGGACTCCTACATGGTCAACTGCAGTTCAAGTCCCAGGCCTGGCAACTTGAAAATCATGCCAAGTATGTGTGCCCAAAATCTTGAGAGAAGGAATTATGGCTTGGCCATCCCTCCTGGGGGAGTGATTTCTCATTGTCTCCCTCCAGTGAGTGTATGTGCCCTATGGCAAAAACCTTAAAAAAGAAGGCCCAAATTTCCTTTGAATAAAAAGTAGAAAAATAGGGCTAGCCAGTGGTGTGGAGGTTAGGTGACTGGATCTCACACAGCCAACTGTGTGTGCAGTTTGAGTCCCAGCCCAGTGGCTTAAAAAAACATGCAGGGTACGTGTGTGTGCCCAAAATCCTGAGAAGAAAATGGAGGCCATCTCCCCCAAAAGGCACCCTATAGCAAAATTTAAAAAATTTTAAAAGCAGAGGAATAGATGTCTAAATCTCTAAAATTCTTATCAGTGATTTACTGTAACTCTCACTTGACATGCAACCAAAACAAAACAAAAATCAGCAGGCACGAAGAGGTCTGAGGTTTGGTATTAATCAAGGTTATTTAACAGATCCATGTACAATTTAAATCTAGAATCCATCTTTCCCAACTCCTATTGTCTTTGTACCTAATTACCCTGTTTCTCCTATCTCAAATACTAATGGTGTTAAATAACAATAGATTTATATTTTTATGATTGAAATAGTTGTTTTTATGCCATGACATTTTGGTCCAATTGTAATAATGGAAGAGTTCATGAAAAAATATCTATATTGGGAAAAAAAGAACTATATATCTTGATAGTGCTTTGTAATATGATACTTACTTTTTCTGAAAGTTTATCATATTTTCATCTTTCAAAGAATTTAGCATACCTGTGAAATATGAATTTCCTTACCTTGAACCACAACTTGGTTGCTGGGCACTAAGATCTGCTGTCCATCAGTGGTCTGTGCATACTGTAGAATGGTAGTGCCTGGCTGGGTGGCAGCTGCATTGGTCATGGTTAATGTTTGCAGGCCCTGTACCCCATCGGTACCATTGTTAGCCAGTTGTATTGCTCCTCCCTGGGTAATGGCAACTAAAACCCAATGGATTTTATTGTTAAAAGTTTAAGTAATACCATGTTTACGGCTTTTAAAACACACTAAATTCAAGGATATAATAATTTGCAAGCCATAATCTTGAAGAATTACAGAAATATCATCAAAAATGTTTTTGAATACTTAAAGTTACTTTCTGCTCAGAAAACTCACATCCAATTTCTACAGTAAAAGTGCATTCTATAAACTCTTCTATACTGTATAATAATAATTACAATGATGGTGGCATGGTGGCGGAGGCTACTGGATCCCACACAGTTGACTGCATGGTTCAAGTCCTCCCTGGACTTGGCAGCTTAGGAAAACACACTGTGTGTGTTTGTGTGTGTGCATGCCTAAAATCCCAAAAGGAGGAAGAAATGGAGAAGGGATTGGCCAGTCCCTAAGTGGGATGCTTTCTCACTTCACCTTTTACTCTCTCTCTTTGGCAACTGCAGATGACCTCTGGCAATTTTTTTTCAAGTGGGAAAACGTTAAGTTTCTTTTTAAATTATTTGATTCTTAGAAATGTCCTCTTTGTGATATACACTCTTTTATACTAGCATTAATTACATAATATATGTTAATTGCTTAGTATTTGCTACCTCATTAATAAATTAATTTCTTAAGAGTAGGAAATGTGATTTTTCTTTAGTTTCAAGCACTTAATATAGTGGTGGGCATGTAACACACACCTAATAAATAGCTGTTTTAAAGTATAACTAATAGAGGAGTATATCAATGTATTCTATTCTCTAACTCTTCTAGTGATTCATAAACTATATCACAATTCCAATCAAAGAAACAAATGATACCTCTTATAGACTTAATTATGGTAAACTCTCTCATGGGCTTCAAAGTCGGAGCTTGAGGGAACCAGCAGGTGGCGTGGTGGTTAAGGTGCTGGACAATGGCTGATTATGGTTCAAATCCTGGATCTGGTGGCTTGCTTTCTCACTCTCGCTCTTTCTCTCTCTGTCTCTCTGGTCAAATTTAAAAAATGAATGGATGAATAAGTAAATAAAACTAAATAATTCTTAGGAAAAAAACTGGAGCTTGAGATCATCAATTAGAAAAAAATACTGTCATGTCTAAGTTATATATCCAAGGATTCTCATATAGGACTCTTTATTGATATTCACTAATGAACCACACTTACCATTCATTACCTATTGCAAAATAATCAACTTTTGCTCCTACTAATAGGTACTTCACTTTGCAGAAAACTGAAATCATTGACTAACCGGTGATACAGCGATTAAGGTAGCTGTATTCCACATGGGTCTGTGCAATTTGGGTCCTGGACCCAGTGACTTAAGAAACATGCTCAGCGTGTTATATACATGCCCAAAATCCTGAAGGGAGAAACAGAGAAGAGCTTCAGGTATGACCATCCCCCCATGGGAGCAGAAAGAGAGAGGCTTTCTCACTTTCCCGCTGTAATTGAATACATACACTCTCTAGCAATAAGAAACAAGGAAAGGAAAGGAAAGGAAAGGAAAGGAAAGGAAAGGAAAGGAAAAGAAAGCAAAGCAAAGCAAAGCAAAGCAAAGCAGAGGAGGAAGGAAGGAAGGGAGAAAGAAAAGAAAAAAGAAAGAAAGAAAGAGAAAATGGAAATAACCTTCATGCTACATGGAAAAGTTAATAGAAAGAAATTACTGTTTGGAAAAAGTGATCCTTTCAAAATCAACACTGAGACAGGTGAATGGATCTTCTCTGAACAACTCTGCTAGGAATCAAGTTCTCCAGAAAGAGAAGAATCAGAATTCACAATATTACATATAAAACCGCATAGAATTTAACTGAGTAAGAACACAATAAAAAATGTAAGAAAGTCAGTATGTTTTGATTTTTGTATGCTACTGGCTTTTAGAAGGGAATTAGTTTGACAGCACCCGTCAGCAAGGTCTGGGGAAATTAACATCCTGAGTCACCTGTACATTTAAAATTGATTATCACTGCTCAATCAACAAATAAAAAGAATTAGTGGTTATGATTTGGTAAGTTTAGCAAAGTGATACATGTGGAAACTAGGACACTGGTATATACAATCCATCACTTTAGCTCATCCTTATCTGAGACAAGAGGGGGAGATGAAATGTATAAGAACTAACTAGTACAAGATTAATTAAACTGTTAAATTTTGCAAGATTACTTGAAGAATCAGTCTCAAAAACCACAATTTCTCATACAGAGCTAATGAGCAAACATCACTGTATTTTAACATTTCACCTTCTTTTTTGTTAAACAGCAATGAGCTCAAGGTAGGAAAAATTTAAAAACTATGTATGAGAAGATTAGAGTTCTCAGTCCAAGTTCCTTCATAAAGTGTTATTTCACTCTGTTATCTCTTCTGTAAAATAAAAACACCTGGTTCTAGCTACTAAGAATAGTTATGCACTTCCAAGGAGATCATGTATATGAATATACTTTTAAAACTAAAGTCTTATTCTACTGAATATGATTTTTTGTATAATATTTTTGTATAATATTTATATACTTGCCAAAAAGGTTTTTAATAAAACCAAATTCATTAAAACAAGTACGAAAAGCCAGATGTCAAAAAACTAAGGTGTATATAATTATTACGCCAGAGTATCTAAACTGAGGAAAAATATAATTAAGCAAAAACTTATTTGAAATTCTTTTTTCTTTTTTTGGAGAAGTTGTTTTTTTGTTTGTTTTTGGTTTTTTTCTGCTATAGGGCGTGTGCACTCACCAGAAAGACAGAGAGAGACAGAAAGAGAGAAAGCGAGAAATCACCAACCCCCCAGCGGGATGGCCACGCCACAACCCCTTCTCCATTTACCTCTTGGGATCTTGGGCACACATGCACACACGCCCGGCGTGAGTTTAAGCCACCAGGTCCAGGACTCGAGCCGTGGTCAACTACATGGGAGCCCAGTAACAGCCATTACGCTAATTGCTGGTCCCAACTTAGTTGAAATTCTTAGCGGCCAGAATTAAGAGAATAAAAATCATGAGTCATAATTTTATTTAGTGAAATAAAAAATAAAAAAAGTCAAGTTCAAAATAATATACATTTCTACCTAAGAGAAGACTCTTAAGCAAAACTTTACTAGAGGAGAGTGAATCAAGGGATGGAATAATTCAGAACATAAATTAAAATTTTAAAATAATAATAGTTATTATTATTTTTTAAGGTTTTTGCCATAGAGTGCATAAACTTGCCTGAGAGAGAGACAGACAGACAGTGAGAAAGAAAGTGAGAAATCACATTCTGGGAGACGGCTATGCCACAATCTCTTCTCTTTCATTCTCCTCCTGGGACTCTGGACATGCATGCACATGTTACTGGTGTGATTTTCAAAATGCTGGGTCTGGGTCCAGGACTTTAACTGTGGTCAGCTGTGTGGGAGTCCAGTGCCTTAACCACTATGCCACCCTCTGGCCCAAAAATTAAAGAAATAACTTAAAATCACTGGTGTGTGGGCACTCACCAGAGAGCGATGGGACAGGGAGTGACTAGCACCCTCTCGTGGGGCAAGGTCATATCATCATCTTTTCTCCATTTTTCCCTCCTTTTGGGGTTTTGGGCATGCATGCACGTGCATCCAGGGTGTTTTTCCAAGGTGCTGAGTCAGGGCCTCAAACTGCACAGTCAGCCATGTGGGATCTAGCTGCCTTAACTACCATGCCACCAGATGGCCCTAAATAACCAATTTATGGAAGGAACGAAACTTGATGCATCCCCTTGGAAGGGCCATTAGGCAGGATATACTTTCATTCAACAATTCCACTCTCAGGATACTATTCAACTGAGACACTACTACATACATGAGGATGTTTACATGGCAATGTTTGATAGAGAACTATCTCAAATAGCCATCTGTAAGAGGATGTTTGAATACTTGTATTTATACAGTGAAACATGATGCAACTCTTTAACATATATAATGCATGTGCAATATGTCCATGGTATATAAACAACCTAGGTCTTCCCTTCTCACCTGTGTAAAAATCCAAAATTCATGTGTTCAAACATTGTAATGAAGTTATGAAAGTGAAAATGTAATCTGATTATTGTGTTAAAAGGTGGGGCTGAGGACCAGCAGGTGGTGTGGTGGTTAAGGCGCTGGACACTCCCACATGGCTGACTATGGTTCAAGTTCCAGACCTGGTGGCTTGCTTTCTCACTTTCTCTGTGTATCTCTGGTCAAATGAAAATAAATGAATGAATAAATAAAATTAAAAATAAGTATTTATTAAAAAAAAAAGGGCGGGACCTTTCAGAAGAGATTAGTTACTAGGTGGTTAGAGCAAGGCCTCCAAGATTTAGTTCTGGTGTACATATAGAGAAGAAAAGGGGCAGGGAGAGTACGCACGGCACAGACCATGCTCTGTTTTATGATCCTGCCCTCTGTCCTATTGTGGCTTTACCAGTAGTTGGACCTAGACCTCCAAACTGTGAGCTGAATTATATTTTTATTTATTTGTAAAATCATCCTGTCCTAGGTATTTCTGTTAGCAATGCAGTAAGAGTTATGTATAAAAACAAAGAAAACTAATGGAGGGATTTATATATCACTCTTAATACTAAAGGGATGAAAATAATATTTAAAACCTCTAGCATTGGATTTTTTTTCTTTTTCTTTTTTCTTTTTTTTTTAGGTTATTGCCATAGGGTGCATGTGTTTGCTGGAAAGAGAGAGACAGAGAGAATGAAAGGGAAAGTGAGAATCACACTGTAGGAGGAATGGCCACACCGCAGTACCTTCTACTCTTGGGGTTTTGGGCACACACACACACATGCCCAGAATGATTTTCAAGCCACCAAGACCAGGATTCAAACTGTGGTCAGTCACGTGGGGGTCCAGCACCTTAAGCACTATGTCACCTGCTGGCCCCAGAATTAGAATTTTGACAACCATCCATTTATTTTATAAGAGATGAAATATATTAATGTTACTATGTATTTGACTACTCATGTTGCTTCATAATGAATATTAAGAACATAATGTTAAAACAGTTCTATCAAAGCAGGTGTGCATATACAGAGAAGATAAAAGATAATGAAAAAAATCTTTATAAATCTCAATTTAAAACTAGCAAATTTCAGTTGTTAGAGGAGTGCATGGTGGGACTTCTCAAAACTCCACTACCCTCCTTTAGAGTCTACGGTAATATATCTCTTTCCTAAAGAGCATGCTTTCTATTCAAGTGAGAATCTCAAGTATGCTGAAGTACAGGAAAAATACAGGTTATGCATCAACATCTTAGAACACACAAAAAATGTATATACATACATATAAGTATGAAGATATACCTCTTCACATGTGTCAACAAAGAACTTAAGGAAAAAGATGACTAAGCTAAACAAACTTGGAAAGTAGACAAGTTTAGCCAAAAATGCCTTCCTCTAGTTACTATTAAAGGTCTCAGCTTTGAGAGAAATAGAAAGTTTGCTCCTTGGGAATCTGTTTTTGATACAACTGAAATGTTAAGAGTTAATATAAACCAAGGTTGAGATGTAACTAAAAATCTATAGTAACCTGGAGGTCAGACTTTTATCATATTTGACTTTACCTCAGAACATTAGAAAACTAATGCAGCAAAGAAGTTTCATTTGCAGCACTGGGTTTAATGAACAAATCGAAGTATGAGAAATTTAAGAAGCAAACGTAAAGAAAAAAGAAGAAAAACACACTATTCACTCAAATGCCTTTGATCAAACAAAAGCAGAATTCATATGTACTATATCACAGATTTAGGAAATATATATGAAGACGTAAAAGAGATAAGGAGACCTAAGTGCCAGACAGAAATATCACAGAACCGGAAACTTTAGTAATTCTGTGAGAAAAACCTTTGTTCTCTGTGAGCCAAAAATCAAGATGTCTAGTTATTTCAGCAGTCCTTATGCTTACATGATCATAATTACACTACGTTTTACATGAAAATGATCAATGGATGTGCCAACAGACTTCAGCCTAGCCAAACCCAGTTGAAACATAAATAATACGAAAAAATTTAAAAGCTATTCGTAGAGGGAAGGCAAATTATTAAAACAGATGAATGATGAGGTCATTTTTTGGTCTTAAGAATGACTGTTTTATATGAAAAAAGTTACGTTCTCTGTTAATATGCATCATGATGATTAGTTTTAATTAGTGGTTCAAAAAAACTTCAGACTCTTAGTGCAGCTGCATAAAACAAAAAGACCTAAAGCTTAACCCAACTGAAATTGTGAAGAAAGGAAAATACCTCCATAATAGACCTTCATATAATGGACAGTAAAGGAAATTTAATAATAATAGAAGATGGAGAAAAGAAACTGGCGGTTACACAAGTCCTCTGAATGTGATTGTTAGTATTTCTCCTAACTTTTCAAAATAGAAATGGCTATTACTCACTATACTGTCCACTGCTAGTTTGGTATATTGGAGTTGGCACCGTTACAGTGGTGATGGCAGGTGCTGAAGTCTCTTCTTCAGACTTTTCTTCTTCAATCCTTGGCACTCCTGGTGCATCAGAAGATAAGTCATTCAAAATTTTCCTAAAAAAGGAGAGAATTATATTAATTAAAATATACCTAAAATTTACTAATGAAATACAAATCATGGTTATTTATAATCAGATAAAATGACAAGTGACTACATGATGAAAGTCTTTGAATCTAAAAAAAAATACAAAAAATAAAATTTAAAAAATCAGTAATACTAGGAGAAAACATCTGCACAGATCACCAATAAAGGACTGATATCCCCAATATATAAACAACTCCTAAAAAAGGACTGGTAAAAATAAAGAAGTGTAATAATATATCCTGTTAGCTAAACCATGAGAAAATAAAGTCTTATATATTACTGCTATGAGTATAAAAGTGCACAACTCTGATAGAAGGAACTTTGTGATAACTAAGAAAATGCATGTGTTTATGCATTGATACCACTTCTAGCAATTCAATTCACTTCAATGGCACAAAATATACATGCTTAAATTATTCATTATAGCACTGTTTCTAATAGATTATAATTACATAATCAATTATATAAGCTCAAACACAGAAGAGTAATAAATGAAGGTACATCTAAGTAACGTAGAGTATGGCATCTTTTATGGAAAATGGAGAAATAAAATATACATGTATCTGTTCATCTGTTCAAGAAAATAATCAGGAAGGATAAGCCAGTTTAATGAGTTCAGTTTTTTACTGGGGTGGGTGGGAAAGAAGCAAAAAAAAAAGATTGAAGGAAGGTAGGGAGCACTACTACGTATACCTTTTCTGCGGAATTCTGATTTTTGAAACTATATTAATGTTTCATATACTTAAAAAGATCAACAGAGGGAGGGAAAAAATGAAACACAAAAATGAATGAACTTTACCATATTTCAGAAGAATGAAAACACAATTACACAGAAAAGAGGAAAAACCCTAGTCCAAGTTAACTTTTTAAACATTATTTATTCAATTCTATCCATCATCTTTTTTTTTTTTTAATTTGACTAGGGAGAGTGGGAGAAAAAGAGAGGGGGAAAGCAAGAATAAAAGCCACCAGTTTGGGACTTGAACCACAGTTGTTAGGAGTCAAGCACTCCAACCACCAAGCCATCTGCTAGTCCAACCCAAGTTAAGTTTTGACAAATTTATAACAAACAACTTGAGCTAGTATTTACCTTCAACAATCTACCAAATATCTGCTCTTTTATGCTATTATTGTCATGAATGACATTTTCATACACTGTATGCTCATTAACATAGATTTAGTTATTGTTTTATGCCTTTGTCTTTCAAATCATATATGATTTAAATTAAAAAGTTACAAACCAAACCTATACTGGATTTTATAGCTACCTATGTAATTAATTATTTTTACCCGGTACTGCAGAAAGTATTATGCTATTATCTCTTTAAATATTTCCTTTCTCCCTATTTCCCCTTCTGGAAATTTTATAAATGCTTCCACTGATGCATCTCATTCTATTCTCCATGACATTTCATCTCTTTCACATTTTCTACCTGTTTATGTTCCCCATAGCCAATTATAGGGTTGTTGGAAAAGTCATGAAGCCTTTTGGCATACAAAAATTCATCATGATTTTTCTGATGACTCAATATTTTCTCAGCTCTCTTCTGTTGTACCTAGCATCTAAGTTTATTCCACTTACTGTTTGATTTATTTTTTAAGGTTCTTGCCATAGGGTATGTGCACTTCCAGGAGAGTAGGGGGAGGGAGAAAGAGAAAGACAGACAGTGAGAAGTTAAGTGAGAAATCAACCCCCAAGGGAATGACCATGCTGTAATCCCTTTTCCTGTATTCTCCTTTGGGACTTACTCACCCAGCGTGATTTTCAAGTAATAAGGTCTTGGAGCTGAACTGCAATCGGCCATGTAGAAACCTAGAGCCTTAAGCTTTAACCACTATACCACCTGCTGGCCCCACTGTTTATTTTTTTAATTCCTAAGGCTGTATTTCTCATTTCAAAGATTTCTTTTAAAAAATATTTTATTTAACTTTATTTATGTTAATTTGATGAGAGAGAGAGATGGAGTAAGAAAGTAAGCCGCTAGGTCCAGGACTTGAACCAGAGGAGTGCATGGTGGGACTTCTCAAAACTCCACTACCCTCCTTTAGAGTCTACGGTAATATATCTCTTTCCTAAAGAGCATGCTTTCTATTCAAGTGAGAATCTCAAGTATGCTGAAGTACAGGAAAAATACAGGTTATGCATCAACATCTTAGAACACACAAAAAATGTATATACATACATATAAGTATGAAGATATACCTCTTCACATGTGTCAACAAAGAACTTAAGGAAAAAGATGACTAAGCTAAACAAACTTGGAAAGTAGACAAGTTTAGCCAAAAATGCCTTCCTCTAGTTACTATTAAAGGTCTCAGCTTTGAGAGAAATAGAAAGTTTGCTCCTTGGGAATCTGTTTTTGATACAACTGAAATGTTAAGAGTTAATATAAACCAAGGTTGAGATGTAACTAAAAATCTATAGTAACCTGGAGGTCAGACTTTTATCATATTTGACTTTACCTCAGAACATTAGAAAACTAATGCAGCAAAGAAGTTTCATTTGCAGCACTGGGTTTAATGAACAAATCGAAGTATGAGAAATTTAAGAAGCAAACGTAAAGAAAAAAGAAGAAAAACACACTATTCACTCAAATGCCTTTGATCAAACAAAAGCAGAATTCATATGTACTATATCACAGATTTAGGAAATATATATGAAGACGTAAAAGAGATAAGGAGACCTAAGTGCCAGACAGAAATATCACAGAACCGGAAACTTTAGTAATTCTGTGAGAAAAACCTTTGTTCTCTGTGAGCCAAAAATCAAGATGTCTAGTTATTTCAGCAGTCCTTATGCTTACATGATCATAATTACACTACGTTTTACATGAAAATGATCAATGGATGTGCCAACAGACTTCAGCCTAGCCAAACCCAGTTGAAACATAAATAATACGAAAAAATTTAAAAGCTATTCGTAGAGGGAAGGCAAATTATTAAAACAGATGAATGATGAGGTCATTTTTTGGTCTTAAGAATGACTGTTTTATATGAAAAAAGTTACGTTCTCTGTTAATATGCATCATGATGATTAGTTTTAATTAGTGGTTCAAAAAAACTTCAGACTCTTAGTGCAGCTGCATAAAACAAAAAGACCTAAAGCTTAACCCAACTGAAATTGTGAAGAAAGGAAAATACCTCCATAATAGACCTTCATATAATGGACAGTAAAGGAAATTTAATAATAATAGAAGATGGAGAAAAGAAACTGGCGGTTACACAAGTCCTCTGAATGTGATTGTTAGTATTTCTCCTAACTTTTCAAAATAGAAATGGCTATTACTCACTATACTGTCCACTGCTAGTTTGGTATATTGGAGTTGGCACCGTTACAGTGGTGATGGCAGGTGCTGAAGTCTCTTCTTCAGACTTTTCTTCTTCAATCCTTGGCACTCCTGGTGCATCAGAAGATAAGTCATTCAAAATTTTCCTAAAAAAGGAGAGAATTATATTAATTAAAATATACCTAAAATTTACTAATGAAATACAAATCATGGTTATTTATAATCAGATAAAATGACAAGTGACTACATGAAAAAAGTCTTTGAATCTAAAAAAAAATACAAAAAATAAAATTTAAAAAATCAGTAATACTAGGAGAAAACATCTGCACAGATCACCAATAAAGGACTGATATCCCCAATATATAAACAACTCCTAAAAAAGGACTGGTAAAAATAAAGAAGTGTAATAATATATCCTGTTAGCTAAACCATGAGAAAATAAAGTCTTATATATTACTGCTATGAGTATAAAAGTGCACAACTCTGATAGAAGGAACTTTGTGATAACTAAGAAAATGCATGTGTTTATGCATTGATACCACTTCTAGCAATTCAATTCACTTCAATGGCACAAAATATACATGCTTAAATTATTCATTATAGCACTGTTTCTAATAGATTATAATTACATAATCAATTATATAAGCTCAAACACAGAAGAGTAATAAATGAAGGTACATCTAAGTAACGTAGAGTATGGCATCTTTTATGGAAAATGGAGAAATAAAATATACATGTATCTGTTCATCTGTTCAAGAAAATAATCAGGAAGGATAAGCCAGTTTAATGAGTTCAGTTTTTTACTGGGGTGGGTGGGAAAGAAGCAAAAAAAAAAGATTGAAGGAAGGTAGGGAGCACTACTACGTATACCTTTTCTGCGGAATTCTGATTTTTGAAACTATATTAATGTTTCATATACTTAAAAAGATCAACAGAGGGAGGGAAAAAATGAAACACAAAAATGAATGAACTTTACCATATTTCAGAAGAATGAAAACACAATTACACAGAAAAGAGGAAAAACCCTAGTCCAAGTTAACTTTTTAAACATTATTTATTCAATTCTATCCATCATCTTTTTTTTTTTTTAATTTGACTAGGGAGAGTGGGAGAAAAAGAGAGGGGGAAAGCAAGAATAAAAGCCACCAGTTTGGGACTTGAACCACAGTTGTTAGGAGTCAAGCACTCCAACCACCAAGCCATCTGCTAGTCCAACCCAAGTTAAGTTTTGACAAATTTATAACAAACAACTTGAGCTAGTATTTACCTTCAACAATCTACCAAATATCTGCTCTTTTATGCTATTATTGTCATGAATGACATTTTCATACACTGTATGCTCATTAACATAGATTTAGTTATTGTTTTATGCCTTTGTCTTTCAAATCATATATGATTTAAATTAAAAAGTTACAAACCAAACCTATACTGGATTTTATAGCTACCTATGTAATTAATTATTTTTACCCGGTACTGCAGAAAGTATTATGCTATTATCTCTTTAAATATTTCCTTTCTCCCTATTTCCCCTTCTGGAAATTTTATAAATGCTTCCACTGATGCATCTCATTCTATTCTCCATGACATTTCATCTCTTTCACATTTTCTACCTGTTTATGTTCCCCATAGCCAATTATATGGTTGTTGGAAAAGTCATGAAGCCTTTTGGCATACAAAAATTCATCATGATTTTTCTGATGACTCAATATTTTCTCAGCTCTCTTCTGTTGTACCTAGCATCTAAGTTTATTCCACTTACTGTTTGATTTATTTTTTAAGGTTCTTGCCATAGGGTATGTGCACTTCCAGGAGAGTAGGGGGAGGGAGAAAGAGAAAGACAGACAGTGAGAAGTTAAGTGAGAAATCAACCCCCAAGGGAATGACCATGCTGTAATCCCTTTTCCTGTATTCTCCTTTGGGACTTACTCACCCAGCGTGATTTTCAAGTAATAAGGTCTTGGAGCTGAACTGCAATCGGCCATGTAGAAACCTAGAGCCTTAAGCTTTAACCACTATACCACCTGCTGGCCCCACTGTTTATTTTTTTAATTCCTAAGGCTGTATTTCTCATTTCAAAGATTTCTTTTAAAAAATATTTTATTTAACTTTATTTATGTTAATTTGATGAGAGAGAGAGATGGAGTAAGAAAGTAAGCCGCTAGGTCCAGGACTTGAACCACGATCAGTCATGTGGGAGAGTCCAGCGCCGTTAACCACCATGACAACTGCAGGCCCTTCAGGGGGGGAGTCCGGCGCCGTTAACCACCATGACAACTGCAGGCCCTTCATTTCAAAGATTTTTTTTTTTTTTGAAGAGGATTTTTTGCTATAGGGCGTGTGCGCTCACCAGGCAGACAGAGAGGGACAGAGAGACAGAAAGCAAGAAATCACCCTCTGGGGGATGACCACGCCACAATCCCTTCTCCATTCTCCTCTTGGGATCTTGGGCATGCATGCACACGTGCCCAGCATGAGTTTAAGTCACCGGGTCCGGGACGCGAACCACGGTAGACTATATGGGAGTCCAGCAACATAGCCATTACGCTGTTGGTCCCTTCATTTCAAAGATTTCTTACTTTTCCATTTGCCTGTTCTTGTTTAGTAAAATCATATATATATGATATATATGTAAAAATATATTTATACACACACACACACACACACATATATGTATGTATATATATGTTTTAACGTTTATTTAAAGTTTCTTTTCTTTCTTCTTTGAGGCAGGTGGGGGAAGAGAGAGAAGAGACAGGCACCACCAATAGGGTCTTCATAATGTAATCACAACCCACACCCCAGCCAGGCTGGATCATAGGTTCACCCACGTAAGCATGGAATTTATAGGATGGTCTCTGGATGTGAAGAATAGATCATCACAGGGACCAGCAGGTGACGTGGTGGTTAAGGTGCTGGACACTCCCACATGGCCAACCACAGTTCGA
>NW_006159536.1:778589-825049 GCF_000334495.1 Tupaia belangeri chinensis
TGTCTCTCTGGTCAAATTAAAATAAAATGAATGAATAAATAAAATAAATAATTATTAAAAAAGAAGAATAGATCATCACATCCCTAAACCCTTATTCTCTGCTCTCCGTGATCTCTGCCAATCAGAAACAATATATATTATATATATAACATATATATAATACATTTATTTATTTATTTATTTATTTATTTTAATTTGCCAGAGAGAGTATGTGTTTACCAGAGACAGAAAGGGAAAGTAAGAAAGCACCCTCTATGGGGAATGACCATAGAGCAATCCCCTCTCCTCTGCTTCTCCCACCTGTTGGGATTTGGGGCACCCATGTTCATGTGTCTGACATATTTAAGCTGCTTGGCCAGGGCCTCTAACCACATAGTCAGCTATGTGGGATCCAGCTACCTCGATCACCATATTCCAGCTGCCCCAGAAATGTAAAGATTTTTAACAGCTTGTGGGCTGGGAGCTGGCCAACAGATCGCACTTCAGAGCATTGCTCTAGAATGTTGTTTCTCAAACTTTAGGAAGCAAAAGTAGCACCTGAAGAGTATGATAAAACATATCCTGTATCCCTGTCCCAGAAATTCTAATTCATTTGGGGTTTGGGTCCCAAGCATTTGCATTCTGACCAACTGCTGATTTACTAGTCTGGTCAATGAAACACATTTCTGGTAGTGTTGGACTCTCAAGCAATATTTCTGAAACTGAAGTCCTAACTCACATATGGGCCATGAAAATAATTAAATGCACTGTGATTAACATAAAACAATAAAAGAACAGCAACCTTAGGGACCAGCAGTTGGTGTAATGGCTATGTTGCTGAACTCCCATGTAGTCGACCACAGTTCGACTCCCGGACCCGGCGGCTTAAACTCACGCCCAGGCACGTGTGCGTGTGTGCCTAAGATCCTGAGAGTAGAATGGAGGAGAAGGGACTGCGGCATGGCCATCCCCCCGGGGGGTGATTTCTTACTTTCTGTCTCTCTCTGTCTTTCTGACGAGCGCACATGCCCTATAGCAAAAACCTCTCTCCTCCCCCAAAAAGAACAGCAGCCTTGCTGCTGATCACTCTCTTGTGGAGAAACCTCTGATCTCCTGTCTCAGGCCTCAGTTGCAGTGTAACCTCTGCTGGTTGAGGGAGCACAAGGAGGGCTCAAGGACACCACGGAAGCCAGGAAATGAAATGGCCATTCTCAGTTCCAGGAACTGTTGCCACAGCTGCCAGAGCAATGATGCCTAAAGGAGGAAGAAGAGGAACAAGAAGGTGGAGATGGGTCTGCAAGTGACCCCAAAAAGGAGAAGAAATATCTAGACTTAGATGAGAGTGAGATGACTGTAAGCAAAAATGCAATGGCCTGGAAGAGATCATGGACATGGAGGACCACAGCCAGGAGGCACAGATAACCAAAGGTTACACAACTAGATTTGGATGGGCCAAAGGAGCTTTCGAGGAGAGAGCAGAAGCAGCAGCAGACAGCAAAAGAACATTACATGAAGATACTTTAGCTGGGAAGACCAAGCGAGGCTGACCTGGCCTGGCTGATGAGCTTCTAGAAATAGCTGGAGGCAGCAATGAAGAAGAAAAGGAGAGGAGAGGAAAGCAAAAGATGATGACCTTGTTAGGAAAATGAATGCAGTAGCTCTCCCTTAATAAGGAAGTCCGACCTGTGGGATAAGATGTCAGGGAACTTGGCCGGGCTGCCAGGACCTCTGCAGTGTCTAGCCACCCTCTGCCCTGGCACTGATTAAGCAGCCCATCATGGTCAGGATCCCCCTGCAACCTAGGGCTCCTCCTCATCTTGGCTCATGTTTTTAGTACGATAGGTTGGCTAGTAGTTAGGAGGGGATGGGAATAATAGGGGAAGAGGAACCTAAGACAAGGTTGGTTAAAGATACAAAACTATAGTTAAATAAGAGGAATGTATTCTACTGTTCCATAGCATGCTAGAGTGAATGTAGTCAACAATAATTTATAGTATATCTCAAAAAAGTAAAAAAATAATTTTAATGTTTCCAACACAGATTATAAATAGTTGAGGAGGTATATATGCCTATTATTTCTATTGAATCATTACATATTATATTTATGTATTGAAATATCACATTGAACCCCATAAATATGTATTAAAAAAAAAGAATATCTGAACATCACACATAAGGATTAAGCACATACTGCTTTGAGTAACTTTTGCTTGTGATGTGCATGTGTATATAAAGATGTGTGTGTGTGTGTATGTGTGTATAACAGTAATATAAATAAATGTTTCATTCAGTGGACAAAAATGTTTAAAGACGACTACTTTAGATCTACAAATAAATCTACTTTTTTGCATGACAACCCAAGTACATAGATTGAATGATCACTCTTAGTTGACTCTTTTGTTTGTCAAATTATTGCTCTAGACTGCCCTCCCTGCATACATTTCACCTTTTTTTCTCTTTCAGGTTTTTGTCATAGGGTGTATGTGTGTGTTAAACAGAGACAGACAGAGAGGGAAAGCGAAATCGAAAGAGAAATCATCCCCCCCTCCAGGGGGTGGGGCGGGGGAGATGGTCAGCCCAGACTCTTCTTCATTCTCCTTATGGAATTTTGGGCCTATATGCACACACACCCAGTATGATTTTCAAGCCTCTATATCCAGGAGTCAAACCATGGTTGGCCATATGGGAATCCAGTGCCTTAAACACCACACTACCTACTGGCTTTCATTTCACTTTCTCTTAAAGTATATTTCAGATGTGATCTGAACAGCTGGATTAATTCTTCCTTTAGTCTGTACACTAATCTTACAGTTCGACTCCCGGACCCGGCGGCTTAAACTCACGCCCAGGCACGTGTGCGTGTGTGCCTAAGATCCTGAGAGTAGAATGGAGGAGAAGGGACTGCGGCATGGCCATCCCCCCGGGGGGTGATTTCTTACTTTCTGTCTCTCTCTGTCTTTCTGACGAGCGCACATGCCCTATAGCAAAAACCTCTCTCCTCCCCCAAAAAGAACAGCAGCCTTGCTGCTGATCACTCTCTTGTGGAGAAACCTCTGATCTCCTGTCTCAGGCCTCAGTTGCAGTGTAACCTCTGCTGGTTGAGGGAGCACAAGGAGGGCTCAAGGACACCACGGAAGCCAGGAAATGAAATGGCCATTCTCAGTTCCAGGAACTGTTGCCACAGCTGCCAGAGCAATGATGCCTAAAGGAGGAAGAAGAGGAACAAGAAGGTGGAGATGGGTCTGCAAGTGACCCCAAAAAGGAGAAGAAATATCTAGACTTAGATGAGAGTGAGATGACTGTAAGCAAAAATGCAATGGCCTGGAAGAGATCATGGACATGGAGGACCACAGCCAGGAGGCACAGATAACCAAAGGTTACACAACTAGATTTGGATGGGCCAAAGGAGCTTTCGAGGAGAGAGCAGAAGCAGCAGCAGACAGCAAAAGAACATTACATGAAGATACTTTGGAAGGGAAGACCAAGCGAGGCTGACCTGGCCTGGCTGATGAGCTTCTAGAAATAGCTGGAGGCAGCAATGAAGAAGAAAAGGAGAGGAGAGGAAAGCAAAAGATGATGACCTTGTTAGGAAAATGAATGCAGTAGCTCTCCCTTAATAAGGAAGTCCGACCTGTGGGATAAGATGTCAGGGAACTTGGCCGGGCTGCCAGGACCTCTGCAGTGTCTAGCCACCCTCTGCCCTGGCACTGATTAAGCAGCCCATCATGGTCAGGATCCCCCTGCAACCTAGGGCTCCTCCTCATCTTGGCTCATGTTTTTAGTACGATAGGTTGGCTAGTAGTTAGGAGGGGATGGGAATAATAGGGGAAGAGGAACCTAAGACAAGGTTGGTTAAAGATACAAAACTATAGTTAAATAAGAGGAATGTATTCTACTGTTCCATAGCATGCTAGAGTGAATGTAGTCAACAATAATTTATAGTATATCTCAAAAAAGTAAAAAAATAATTTTAATGTTTCCAACACAGATTATAAATAGTTGAGGAGGTATATATGCCTATTATTTCTATTGAATCATTACATATTATATTTATGTATTGAAATATCACATTGAACCCCATAAATATGTATTAAAAAAAAAGAATATCTGAACATCACACATAAGGATTAAGCACATACTGCTTTGAGTAACTTTTGCTTGTGATGTGCATGTGTATATAAAGATGTGTGTGTGTGTGTATGTGTGTATAACAGTAATATAAATAAATGTTTCATTCAGTGGACAAAAATGTTTAAAGACGACTACTTTAGATCTACAAATAAATCTACTTTTTTGCATGACAACCCAAGTACATAGATTGAATGATCACTCTTAGTTGACTCTTTTGTTTGTCAAATTATTGCTCTAGACTGCCCTCCCTGCATACATTTCACCTTTTTTTCTCTTTCAGGTTTTTGTCATAGGGTGTATGTGTGTGTTAAACAGAGACAGACAAGAGAAATCATCCCCCCCTCCAGGGGGTGGGGCGGGGGAGATGGTCAGCCCAGACTCTTCTTCATTCTCCTTATGGAATTTTGGGCCTATATGCACACACACCCAGTATGATTTTCAAGCCTCTATATCCAGGAGTCAAACCATGGTTGGCCATATGGGAATCCAGTGCCTTAAACACCACACTACCTACTGGCTTTCATTTCACTTTCTCTTAAAGTATATTTCAGATGTGATCTGAACAGCTGGATTAATTCTTCCTTTAGTCTGTACACTAATCTTTACTTTATTTTTCCTTTTCATCTTGCTATAGAGCATGTGTGCTCACCAGAGAGAGACAAAGTGATAAAGCACTCCCTGGAGGAGGCATAAGAAAGAAAAAGTGAGAAAACACTCCCCGGGGATGACCATGCCACAATCCCTTCTCTTTCATTAGTCTCTAGGGATTTGGGGCATGCACACATATGCACCCAGTGTGTTTTTCAAAGCTGCCAGGTATCAGATTCAAACTGTGCAGTGGTATGTAGTGGATTCAGCTGCCTTAACCACCACACTACCTGCTGGCCCCAGACATTAAGTTATCACTAGTATAACTTTATAGTATATTGGTAATCATAGTACATCAATAATAATTAACCCAATGTCTTCCAAGTTGCCAGGTCCAAGACTCAAATTGTGCAATTGGCCACATGGGATTCAGCGGTCTTAACCACCAGGTCAACAGCTGGCCCTCACATGAATTAATCCAGAATTCTGTACCAGAATTCTGTACTTGAATAATTAATTTTATTATTATTATTTTTCTATTGCCAGAGGGCTTGTGCACTTGCCAGAAAAAGAGAGAGGGTGAGAACACACTTCCCAACAGAGGGCATGGTCATACTGTAATCCTTTTCCCTCCGTTTCTCCATCCTGCCAGGATTTAGGGCATACATATATATATACACACACACCCAGTGTTTTTCAAACCAGGTGGGCTTGGGCTGAGACTTGAACTGTGCAGTTGATCATGTGGGATCCAGCTCCCTTAACCATCAGGTTGGTCCTCATAGATTTTATTTTATACTCAAGTTCAGAAAGTTTATAGTTATCAGTACCATTTCATTTTACTTGGTTCAGTCTATTTCCTTTGCCTACTATGATTTTTCAAAGTTTCTAGCTTACAATTCATCACAGTACTCACCTTTGAAGGTTCTCACTTGCACATTTGGCAACCATGGCTTTGAAGTTTTTAAACTAGACTACTGGTAAAAATACCACACCAAATGGGACTAACTAGAGAGACCTTTAAGAACTTCCTCTGGATATAAACAAATTATGAAGATAAATTGTTATAATAAAAACTCATCTCAGGGAACCAGCAGTTAAAGTAATGGCTATGTTGTGGGACTCCCACGTAGTCGACTGTGGTTCGCGTCCCGGACCCGGTGGCTTAAAACTTATGCCGGGTGCGTGTGCATGCATGCCCAAGAACCTGAGAGGAGAATGGAGGAGAAGGGACTGTGGCATGACCATCCCCCCTAGGGGGTGATTTCTCGCTTTCTGTCTCTATGTCTCTCTCTGTCTGACTGGCGAGCGCACACGCCCTATAGCGAAAACCTCTCAAAAAAAAACCAAAACAAAACAAAAACCTCATCTCATATTATCAATTTAATCCTAATTTCTCCAATCATACGAGTATAAGGACTTTGTTAAATACCTTGCTATAATCAAGACACAGAGGTTAAGTTTCAGGAATTCATATGCTTAAGAGAAAATAATAAGGGAAGTCAGTAGGTGCTGTGGTGGTTAAGGTGGCCAACCATGGTTAAAGTCCCAGACCTAGTAGCTTGCTTTCTCTCTCTGATAGGCAGTGAGCACATGTGCCCTTCAGCAAATTAAACATCAATAATAATAAATTAAATTAAATAAATAATTCTTACAAATTTTATAAGAAAAGATACCCCAGTATGGAATTTTGATTGTAAGAGCAGTTATCATTACCTTTCATGACAAAATGGTCATTTTTCTACATATGTGTGATCTGATGGCATCTTTCATTTGATTATTAAGGAGTTATTATTTAAATGACTTTGGCTTTATGCTAAAGTCAATTAAGGTAAATAAAAGACTGTTTTTTTTTAATACGAAGCTTGTATCTTATCAGGCCTATAGCTAAGAACTGCCTAGAAGTTATATACAGAGAAGCTATGTGGATTATTTAAGTTGTGGTTAGATCTGCTTCAATATCAAAGATATTAACATGAAATACTGATATATTAGGTCACTGAAAATTCATGATGTATTTTTCTATGTTTTTTAATGCAAAAATGTGTCATGATTTTTCTGATAACCCAATACTTCAGAATTACTCCAAAATATAACACTAGCCACATTAAAACAAATGAAATGATGAGTATTAATAAATAAAATATTTGTGCCTGGTAATGTAAAATCCTTTAGGATGTCAAAATCAATTTATTACTACTGACTTAAGATTGTTAATGTAACTATGAAAATAAAGAAAAGGATTATCTTAGTAGCTAAATAAGTGGGGAAAAAAGTCAACCATCTCTTTAAAAAACAAAAATAAACATAAATAGAAATAATTAGGACTAAAAGCAAAGAAGATGTAAATCTGAAGATTATTAAACTCTAAAGTAAGCTTATCAAGGAATGCCCTTTCTGGCAATATTTAATATGGAGTCAAATTTTCCATTAAGAAAATGATTTTGGTTCACCTTGGAGACAGACCAAGGCATCCCCATGAGATAACTTTTAAATGAATAGTTACCCACTGAGAACCATGGCATAAAAAATGGTTTGCAAATATCTTGCTAAGTAGATAAATAACACAGTCTCAGAATTGAGATATAATTAGAAATTACTATAACCTTATCAATGTATTCCAAACTTTTTAACAGTAAGGCAGCAGCCAGCATAATCTACAAATAACAGGATACACCACACACACACACACACACACACACACACACACACACACACACTTAGCTTCTCCAAGACTGTTCAGAGTAAGGAATACTCTTATCCTATGATAAGCTTCAACTTATTATAGAGAAGTAACTCAGGATGAAGAGAAGTAAGTTATCAGGTACTGACTTGAGGAGCTAAAAGTCTTCTGACTTGAGCAGCTAACAGACCATCTGCAACTACTTAAAAGCTTCCTGTACATCTTTTGATTCTAAATTTTAACTATTCAATTCCATACCTGTAGGAAGGCCGCCTTGAAAGAATTTCCCTTCGTTTTTGGGAATCAGTTACACTATCCACTGACTCCTGAGAATCTTCACTTTCTGCAATAGTTGAAATCTGAAAATAAAGAAGAACTTTATCTTGATAATCAAGTTTAGTTTTTTATAAATTTTTAAAAATAAACTTTGTAAGTTAAATATAAACGGACACATATAAACTTTATACATGCTCCAGTAAGAAAGATAAAAATCAGTTTTTATGGAAGACCACCATATCAATCACTCTCCCTCTTCCTCTTTACTTACCCTATAGACTATTTAAGGTAAGGTGAGAGAACCTGAAACATTTGCACTTTAATTTCTTTCGGGACTCCACGTAATCAATCTTGAATTAGTCAGTATTACTTAATAGTTCTTTTTTTTTACAGTTCTTAGAACCAAACTACCAAAAGTAAGGTTTCTGACATGAGAGAAAGAATAAATGACTATTTGATGCTAAGTCTATACATTGACTATACAAATACCTTTAATTACCGTGTAAATATTTAGGAATGTATTTGCAATTATACAAAAAAACCCTGCCAATTCTTCAACATATTCCAGAAGTTGTTTCTAGCCATGTTAGAAAAATGCCCTCTACTACATGAAGACATGTTTCAAAGCTGGCATTCTACAATTATTTTTAAGCAAAAACTTAAGATAAAGAACTCTACATTTCTGTAGTATCCCTAAACTGAAAACAAATAAAGATAAATACATAAAGACTTTATACAGGATAATACTAGAATAATACTAATAATAATACTAGAATTTCATTTATTTATTTATTTTTGGAAAGTTTTTTTTTTTCTAAAGGGCGTGTGCGCTCGCCAGAGAGACAGAAAGCGAGAAATCACCCCCCAGGGGGGATGGCCATGCCACACCCCCCCCCAGGGGGGTTGGCCACGCCACAATCCCTTCTCCTCTATTCTCCTCTCGGGATCTTGGGCACACACGCACATGCACCCGGCGTGAGTTTAAGCGACCAGGTTGAGGACTTGAACTGCGGTTGGCTACATGGGAGTCCAGCGACATAGCCATTACACTAACTGCTGGTCCCTAGAATTTATTGATAACTGGGTGACAGTGCTATGCTAAAGCACTTGTATATAGTCATGCATCCCACATTAATATTTTGGTTGATGAACTACATCTGGTGGTCCAAAAAGACTGTAGTAGGCTATACTATTACATAGTGCCTAGGCTGTATCACCTAGATTTGTATATGCACACTCTGTGATATATGTACTAGGACAAAATCACCTAATGACACATTTTTCAGAACAAAAATGTATCCCTGTCATTAAGCTATGCATAACTGTGTTCCCTTACTCAATAGTAGGATAGTATCACAGGAGTCAGATGGGCACTACCATTAATTCATTTTTAATGGAGGAACTAAGGCACTAAGAGATTAAGAAACTCACCCAAGTCCCAAAGCTAGGAAGTAGTAGAGCCACAGTCAATACTTAGCATCTTCATCTTAGGAATCCTTACCAGCATCAAAATCCTTGTGGTTAGTCTCAAATCAAGTTTTATCAGAAGCAGCAACCAGCAGCATTTTTAGACTAGAAATTCATTTCTAGACCAGAAGTTCACTCACTTAAGTATACCTCTGTCAAATTTATACTGCCAAGTTTCTCTAAGCTAATCAGCTGAAACCTCATCCCTTCTCATGAACTAAGCATGCTCGAAGCTGTCAAAATTAGATTTAGCCAAGACAAAGGTTCAATGTTGGTTAGTTCCATGTCAAGATATATGGCAACAGCAGTAAGAAGAAACAGATTCAGAGATACTTGGGATTCCAAAGGTACTCTTGTACGTGGTCTGAGTCAAGGGTTCTGGAGTGGAACTCACTTTGACAGGGCTTTGTGACTTGTGCAGCACTTACTTTAAAATGAAATCAAGTAATATAGTAATGATTCACAAAAATATACCTATCATAATGTAATGTACCCCCATCCAAGCCCAAGTAGTAATCTGAAAGACCTAAAACCCAACAGGCAACATTTACTAAATCCAGAACTGACAGATTAAAAAGATGGGCAACATTAATTTCATCTGTGATTCTGGGCAGAGAAATGCTATAGTTAATGCCAAAGGAGCATACAGAAAAATTTCCCATTAACCAGTAGGTGCTATACTTAGCTCACACACCACCATCTCAGAACAAACTTTCTCATAGATACAAAGCAGATCAGGAACCATGAAAAGGCCCTAGTAGAAGGCCAGAAATTCAAGAAATAATGAAATTGAGCTCAAACTAGACAGTATGTATACACTATGACAAGCACTGTTCACTTTCATTAATCCTCCACTCAGAAAGTACTTCTGTAGCTCCTCCTCTTTCTGCCCTGTTTGACTCTTACGTGCCCTTTCCTTACTACCTTTTCTTAAGGAAATACAGTCAGCTAGTCATCCATATCCACTGATACTGTATCCACGAGTTCTACATTCATAGAACTCTACCATTTCATACAAGGGATTTGAACATGCAGAGATTTTGGAATCTGAGGAGGGAACCTACAACCAATTCCTTTCAAATACCAAAGGAAGACTGTATAGTGAGTTAGGGATACCTCATTCCAAGTTAAAACTCATTAAAACAGCATGAAAACATGCCATCTAAATTACCCACGGTAGAGTTTGAAATGAAATAAATTAAGGTTGTTTTTTAATATATGGTTTTTGGTGTTTCCTGCCTCTGTAAACCTAGCGTCTCAATGGCCCTCAGTGGATAAAAGGTTGCCTTTCTCAGATCTCAAGAATTCATCAATTCAGAAAAAAAAGAATTTTAACTTGAAACTACTTAATTACAATTTTTTAAATATAAAGGGAATGCAGAATCATTCAATACCACATAATGAATGCAACATTTCCTATACAAGGAGAAGTAAGAACTATGGGCTATAAGGTGGTGTGGTGGTTAAGGTGCTGGGTTCCCACATAGTTACTATGCTCTAAGTCCTAGACCTGGTGTCTTGAAAATCACACCAGAACATGTGTGTGTGCGCACGCCCAGAATCCTGAGAGGAGAATGGAGGAGGGGAGACTGTGGTGTGGCCATCACCCGGGGGGATGATTTCTCACTCTCCCTCTCTGTCTCTCTCCGGTGAGCACATGTGCCCTGTCTGTGTCAAAAATCAAAATGAAAAAATAAAACAACTATGAAACAAATTTCTTGGACTCTAATGCTCCCCCTAAACTCCACAAAATCATACTGTCATAGAATGTTCTAACACTGGGACCAGAATGGACTCCCATGGAGCTAACTGTGAGTCAAGTCCCAGACCTAATGGCTTAAAAAATACACTGGCTGGAGTGTATGTGTGCCCAAAAATCCCAAGAGGAGATTAGAGGAGAAGGGAGACTACAGTCATCTCCGGCTGGCCAAGGGCTGGGGGGAAGAAGGGGGGGGTGATTTCTCACTTTCTGTCTCTCCTGTGAGAGCATATGCCCTATGGCAAAAATCTCTTTAAACAAATAAACAAACAAAAAACAATGTTCCAACACCAAGAGTGAAGCCTAATGTAAACTATCTACTTTGGGAGATTATGGCATCAGTACAGGTTCATCAGTTAGAACAATCTGGTCTGGGGTAGTTAATTATGAAGGAAGCAAGGGGTATATGGAAAATCTTTGTACACTCCCCTCAAATGTTGCTGTGAACCTAAAATTGCTGGAAAAAAAAAATCACATTGGACCCACATTTCTGAGACTAGTAAAAATGTCAAAATCCATTTTATAATGCTTATGAGTTATGTCTTAATATTAAAATAATCATATCCCAATTTTAAGTATCACTGATTAACTTCACATTCCAAAGATAAAATCTCTTCTATTCTTTACCTCATGCCACCTCTTATTAACCTTTTCTTAAGTTCCTTAATAGGTCTTAATTTTGGCCACTTGAGGGTAAGTCAAGAAATTTTCCCAAAGCTAAAACACCTCTTTCTAGAAGTGAAGTTTTAGATCTGTATTTTTCAACTTCAGTTGGTTTAAAACCCTTGCAGCCTATTTAAATGGAAAAACAAGCAAACAAAAAACCTCCTTGTTTTGATTATTTGAAATTTAAAACTAAACAATACATTAATGAGAACCAAATCAAAGCAATGGTAACATTAGATGTTCTCTAAAACTATACTATATGGTCCCCTGCAAACACAAGAACTTTGCATGGAGTTGAAAATCATAAGACAGTTTTTTAGTCACTGAATCAAGAAGCTCAGTAGAAGTCTAGGAAAAGGTTCGAACTCTTTGAATTTGAAGATCTCCCTTCTATACAGCAATAAAACCTTACATAAGCATGTACATTTTAAGTGTTATTCATATTATAAAACAAGAGCTCTTTAAGAGACAGGATAAATATAAAATTAATTTCTAATTTTCCTAAATTAATAATTTAATTTTTCCCTAATAGTGAGAATGATGTGATTTAGCATGCATCATTAAAAGATCATTTAATACTTTATAACAGTGATTCAGAAATGTCAGATTATCTAAGTTTGGGTTTCTGAAATATGATTTAAAACTTTCTAGTGTCGAAAAAGAGAGCTGAATTCACAATACAAAGATAACAAACTGAAATGCATTTTAGGCTATGTTTACTAAATAAAATCACTTTCAAATTTTTCATCTACTGGGGACAGCAGATGGTGTAATGGTTATGTCCCTGGACTTCCACATGGATGACCATAGTTCGAGTCCCAGATCAGTGGCTTGAAATTCATGCCAGGTGTGTGTCCATGTTTGCCCAAGATTCCTTGAGGAGAATGGAAAAGGGACTTTGGCATGGCCATCCCTCCTGATGGGTGATTGCTCACTTCCCCTCTCACTGTCTCTGTCTGTTGCTCTCTCTAGCAAGCACACATGCCTCATTGCAAAAATCTCTTTGGTTAAAAAAAAAAAAAATTTCCTACCATTTATACCAGATTTATGTAGTGTTATTTTCCTCTACCTAGCTCTAAGTCAGTTACTGTACACCAATAGGAAGGTGTTACAATTTCTCTCTATATTTTCTCTCTCTAATTGCTAGAGGGCACATATGCTCAACAGAGAGAAAAAGGGGTAGGGGGAAGAGTTAGAGCGGTAGTACCTCCCCAGTAGGGGCATAATAACACTACAATCCTTTCACTCCACTTCTCCATTTTATTGGGATTTGGGGCATACTCATTATATGTTTATCAAGCCACTGAGGCCCAGATTCAAACTACGGTTGACCACACAGGACCTAGCTCCATTAACCAACTAGACTTAAAGGCTGGCTCTATAATTCTGTACTTTTAACAAATAAGTTCAACAGCTTGTAAAACTCTGGAAGACTTCTGGGTAGTTAAGAAAATTAAATCAGTTTAAAGTGTACAGATTTGAATTTTTAGAGAAGACAAACTTGCACTGTAAATCTCATCTCCAACCACTTAGTTCTTGCTTACTCTATTCCAACAGCATCCTCCTGCTATTCTTTGTTACCCCAAGCACACTCTCACTTCCAAACTACTGTACTTGCTTTTATCATCACATGGCTTAGCCTCCTTCACTATAGTCCCTGTTCACTAGGTCCCCTGGCTACCTCATATAAAATATAACACCCTTCCCTTCACATTGTTTGTTATTTCTTTAGTCATTTTTCTAGCACTTATCTTCATTTGACATATGTAGAATCTTCAAAAAGTTCATTGGAAATTGTCTATTAAGAAAAAAATTACACACGGAATTCAATTTTTTTGGCATCCTAATAAACTTGTACTTTAAGTCCATGAACTTTTTTAGTATCCTTGTACTTTTGTTTTTTTCAGTGTCTCTTCATTTAAATGTGATCAAAAGAATGGAGAAGTTTTTTTTATTTGCTGCTGTCTTTCATAACATCTACAATAGTGACTGGCATAAAACATGTGATCAATAAACATTTGCTGAAGAATGAGTTAATGCTTTATAATAATATCCTGTGTGTCAATTTAAACTGTTCTATACTGAAATGCAGACAAAATTACTGAATAAAAAGTAAGAACACCACTGTTAATCACTGAGCAGCTTCCATTATTTTTGCAAGGATTCTCAAAATGAAACGTGATGTGTGTATATATATAGATTAAGATAAAAGTTAGCACACCAAAGTCAAACCACATATGAAATACTAGTACAGCTTAGTTTCTAAAGTTTTTAGATTAGAGTATGTAAACAGAGGTCTATATCTTATTTTCACATCAAGAGAAAGGTACCTTACATATTTCAGAAACTTTGTTCTGGAATACTAATATTTTCCCATCTATAAATCTGAAGGATTATTCCTCTCCTCCTTTGATCACCTCTTCTGATGTAAACTACTTCCTGCTTATTAATACTAATCACCATTAAGCAGATGAAATTCAAACAGATTCTCCACTGTTTAGGTCCTTTAATGGAAAACAAACGAATAAACAAACAAAAAACATGCCCATAACCTAGTGGTTAAGAGAGACAGATCTCACATGGTCAACCACGGTTTGAATTCTGGCCCCAGCCGGTTAAAAACATGCCAGGTGCATGGTATACGCGCCTAAAACCCTAACAGGATGGACAAATGGAGAAGGGATTGCACTGTGACTATGCCCCATTTGGGAAGGGAGGTACATTATCCCTCTTGCTCTCCTGGTGAGGAAAGATGCCCTCTGGCAATTGAAAAACAAAACAAAAAAACACAAACTGTATGCGCAACTATTTATAGAAACCAGGCTTCAAAAAGTCTAACTTTTCTTTTGCAAATATACACACCTAAAAGTATAAGAACAGCATCTTAATAGAGAAATGTGTTCATGAAAAGATGAATAACATATTTCTATGAAGACAAATAAAATCTCCAGATCCAAATTTTAGGTTGCCCCAAAGTAAAGATTAAGATTAAAACCAACAATTATATATCACATATTAGAACCAAAAATTATAATCTTAATTTTTATGGTTAGAATTTTAGTATGTTTTTATAGAAATTCCTTCTTTAAGTAAAAAAGTAAAAGTAAAGGTTGGCAGACACAGGTCATTTGTCTTATTTATGTCCAACCAGGGTGTGCAGGTCAGGTTCTTTCTACTATTATCCAATGTAGATTATGGATGACGAATAAATAATGACACAGTATAGAGAATGGTGGGGTAGCATTCAATGAAATAAAAGGGAGAAATACCAAATTCATACATCTCTCCACGGACATTACTATCTCCAGTTTGTTAACAAATTCCATTTCCAGTGTATTACAGAAATAAACAGAGCTTGATTTCAGACAAAAACATTCTCTCCTCTTTTCCCTCCCTCCCACCTCAACTCAGTAGCTAGGACACCAAAAGTAAAAGGACAGAATGAAGTGCAGGTCAGTAAGCAACTCAGTGGCTCAATAGTATAACATGGCTGGCAAAATTTGTTACATTTTTGATGACATAAACTTCTCTCCTCTACAAGTATCAATCAGTTCTAGCTACCACACTCAACAGTTCTCATTCAGGAGAAATCCACCAGGATGGCGAGGAGGAATCAAAGCTATACCAACTAAAATGCTGAAGAAAAACAAGAATTTGTTTAGTCTAGATATATTTTTTTTAATAGGAAGAATGTGGGAAATGGAAAGAGGAAGCAGTCCAACAGGAAAGGAATTAGACTTGCTATCCTAGTTTCCAAGGATAGAACTGGGATCACCAGGTAGAAGTTTCAGAATATTTTAGCAACTGCCCATAATTATAAATAGGTTACCCCAGGAGTAGAGCTTCCTTTCCCTGAAAGTATTCAAGTAAATGCTAGATTACCTACTATTTGAAGAGGGGAGAAATGTTATAGTGGAAATTTTAGGCAACAGACTGAGGGCTGGGTAAGTAACAAGTTTGGCCTAAATTTGGCCTAAATCTAAGGTTTTTTAGTCAAGCCTTAAAATTCCATGTTTATAGAGAAGGACAAACACATAAAGAATAATTTCTCACCTTCCTTTCTAATAATAGTTCTCTCCAAATCTAGGACCTAGGACTCACCTGTGTTCCGGAGAAAAGTCTTTTTAAGTCCTTACAGGAAGACTGTGAAGCAAAAAATATGAAATGGGAGGCTGGGGTTATGGCCTACTTGAATGAATGTTCTTTTTCTCTTTTTTTTTTTTCTTCAATAAGCTCAACTGCAAAGATCTAGACTGCTCTTGGTTCTCTACAATTAATTAGTCACCTTCAGAAGTCTACAAGTGCCTTTCTTCCCCTTGGATCCTACCTAAAGGAATAACTTCTCTGAAGAATAACATAATCATGTACCTTTTGGATATATTATTATTTCAAAATTGCATATAATCTAACTGAAAACACTAAATACAGCTGATTTTACATATTCTTTGTGATCTCTAGGTTCACATAATATCTTAAAAAAGGTTATCAATTTCTGATGAAAGGTTTGTTTGCTTCCCCCAATTGCAGAATTAGAAAATAACTACAAAGTTGTTTTTTAACCAATTTTTCTTAACTAAATAAGTCCTATACAGTGCCTTTGAAACATTTCCACTTTATCCCATGAACTTAACTACTCTCCTGAATCAATGCCCAATGATTTTTCTCCTATAGCTTAAGAAAAAGTTATTTTCTTTTATTCTCTTCTTCTGTATATACGTTTCCATACACATGGTCTCTATACAGATGCAGCATATTCCTTTACTGTGAGGTAAAACAAACTTTGAACTCAATGTGGCCTTATTTTCATAACTAATGAAAGGAGAGAGATATGGCTATAAAAAATGGTTAGGATATTAGATGCAGAACTTTTATACACATACCTGAACTGTCTGGACTTGTGGAGACTGAATAACTGATGGCTGGGCCGCCTGAATAACTCCATGGACTTGAACTGTCTGCCCATTGGGCAGCTGTACTAAAGTTACGGTGGGAGCAGATGATGTTGCATGTGCTGCTGGCATAGATACCTATGGTATTCAACATGGAAAAAAATTACCATCACAAACACCTCCTTGGGAGTATTTATGTTCAATATGAAATCACTTTTTAGAAGCAAATATATGACCTTTCTGCTAGGTAAGTATTTCACTGATGTGAAAGAAACTAAAGAGCACATTTACTATTTAAAAAAAAAACTATAGTGCCCCTCTGCCCACTTTTCAGCGCTATCCAAATGACAAAAAACAAAAAGCTATTCTAAGATAATATCAAAATATGTAACACAGACTTCCTCTGAACCCTAACCACTTTATTTGTATGGAGTTTTACATTTTCCCACCTGCTTTCCTATCAATTTCTCATTTTGCTGTTTGAAGAAATTAACAACTGAGTAATAAGGATATCCATTTTATAAACAGAAATATCAACAGCCCAGAGATTAATACAGCCAAGATTAAAAGATACACAATCTTGAAATATAAGTCTTCATATAAGCCATATTCTAACATTTCAAACTTGCACAAAACTGAACTCGTAAGCATTTTATAAATATACACCTTTCAGTATGTGGCATAGTTCTCTCTTTTAAGGTAATTACAAGTATGCCTTTTCTTCAATAAGTATCCACAGGTATTATAAATTGGAAATAAGTATTTCTCGCTTCCTCAAAAATCACTAGATAATAATTGATATTCTAAGCATTTGTTTTCTTCTTGAATCAATAAAAGGGCAGAACTGAAAGAATATTAGAGAAACCAATTATCTCTTGAGGCACAAAGAAGACAATTTTAATAAGTTAACATCCAGGTTAAATGAGCTCTTAAGTCAAACATGTGTCTATAAGGTGCATCTTGTTCATAGACCTGCATGTATGAGTGGAAGGAATTTTATTTGTTTACTCACTACACAAACCTATGTGTCAGAACAAAATTAGAACCCAATCTACAAAAATGAGAAAATTATGTATGGGTTCCTGACCTCAAGGAAATTATTGAGGTATGTGTGTGAAAGAATGAGGAACAGAGATACAAGTAAATACAACTCGGTATTTTCTACTAACAGAAATGAGGAGCGCTACCCAATGAACCAAAAAGGAGAGGAGGCTACCAGAGAAGAATATGAATTTGAAACAAGGAATCCAAGTTAGACTTCTTATGACCTGCCAGGGGAGAGACACGGAATTTTAGGCAAAGGGTAGCACTGGCAAATCAAAGAGAAACAGCACTGTCTGCACATAGCAGAAAGGGACTGTCAGCAAATACTTTAGAAAATGAGGTAGTCATAAAAGGCCTTGTAGATACCACATTAAAGAGCCTGCATTTTTTTTTCTTTTGAGAAATTTTTTGCTATAGGTTACGTGTGCTCATCAGAGAGACGAGAGAGACAGAAAGCAAGAAATCACCCCCAGGGGGGATGGCCATGCCACAATCCCTTCTTCATTCTCCTCTTGGGATTTTGGGTACACATGTACATGTGCCCAGTGTTTTAAGCCACTGGGTCCAGGACTTGAACCGTGGTCGACTACGTGGGAGTCTAACGATGTAAGTATTACGTCATTTGCTGGTCCCAAAGAGCCTGCGTTTTATCCTGAGGATGTGGGGGGAGTCAATGAAGGACCTTTTAACTCATGACTATCATGGCAAGGTTTGCATTTCAGATAAATCACATTAGTGGCAGTGTGAATGACAAGTAGTTCAGAAGGAGGGAAAAAAGTGTAAGTAGGGAGACCAGCTGGGAAAGCCTATGTTAAGGCTGAATTTGGGTGAGATGATTCAGGCTAGACATGGGATAGTAATAGTAGTAGGCATGGAATCGAGGGCAGTGACTTTATAATTTGGAGGCTTACCAAGAAGGGCTTTATAAATGACTGGCTGAAGAAGGTTGAGAGAGAAATCAAAGATGACCCTCATGTTTCATGTCTGAGAGAGAACTGGTAGACTCTGTCATCGACCAAAACAGAGAATGGAAGAAGGGTGAGTTTTGGCTGGTTGGGATTCTGATGGAAGTTAATGGAATTGATTTGACACCTGAATTTGCAGAAACGTTTGACACTTCTACTGTGAAGCTTGGAGGAAAGATCTCTACGAAAGATAAGTCTTGGGCACATGGGTTAAGGCCATGGACTTCTAACCTTGCACGGTTAAGGAATCTCTCTTTCCTTTTTACTTTTTTCTCTGGGCACTATAAATTTTCTTTAGCTTTACTGGTTCTCAAAATGTGGCCCATGGACTATCTGTACTCATCACACAAGAAGCCCTGCTTTTAAAGAGAAAATCTAAGAAATCTCATCTTAATTACATATGAAGTAAGTAGTAAGTCCTCTGCCTTGAGTCCTCTCTAGGGTAAATTTAAGAAGTTAATTCAATAAAGGCAAGGTATGTAGGACACAAAAATTGGGAAATCATTTGCTGAGAACATATATGTTGATGTGCTTGATTGAGCCAATGCACAGTGTATTTTGGATGGAAAATTCATATGTGTGTTGTGATGAGAAAAGAAAAAAAAAATTTATAATAAAAAACAAAGTATAAAAAAAAAAAAAAAAAAAAAGGAGAGAGAAGAGGATAAAGACAGCAGGGAACAATAGAGAGGCAGGATGTTAATGAGAAATAGATATGGTTTATTACCTGTTGATGATGACATGTATAGTATTCTCAACTGAACCGGTCTGGGAAATATTTCATGATGGGTGAAGTCTCTTTAATAAGCAAAATGAGAAATAGTGATTGACTGTTTAAAAAATTATAATAATAATTATTGGGAAAAGCATGGAAAAGATATTGAATGATAAAGCGGGGAGATTGATGTCTCTGTATTGACTGACATGCATGGCATTCCCTTTTGAAAAAGCAATGGAAGTCAATGTAAAGTTATATGTAATCTAGTGTAATAGAAAGAAGATTATGATGATAATAAAATAAAAAAAAAAAAAAAAGAAGTTAATTCAATAAAAAATCCTTTTTTGACCCTCACTATTCCATAGAATGACTTCTCTCACTTTAAGTTTATAAAATACAGATATACAAAAATCAGGTACAACTCCTTTATATTCCTACTACCCAGAGCTACTCACTTTTAACATTTTTGCTGTAGATCTTCTAGATGGTTTTTAAGGCACATAGGTACACTTAATTTTTACAACATACTAGTATGGGACCTATTTTATCTTTAAAATCCATTATAAGTATGTTTCCATGCCATTAAAGTCTTCTTTAATGGTTTTAATGGCTACATAATAGGAAATACATTAGGCTATATTTCTATAATAGGAAAAATAGGTTATATTTCTTTTTCCCTGTTCGTTGATCAAATCACAACCACTGAATCCGTTTGAAATGTTATTGTATTTTCCTAGTATTTGATGACTGACATTAAAGACAGTAATTTAGGTTGGCTGAAGGTCTATGGAGGTGTAATCCTCATGTGAGACCCTGTTGAGAGTACGTGTGTGTGTGGTGTGTGTGTGTGTGTGTCTCATGAAAGAAACCTAAAAACAAAAAAAAGGAAAAAAAAAAAAAAAAAAAAGCCACTGGAATTAAAAGAAAATCGTGTCAAAAATATATGATATAGGGCCAGCCAGTGGCACTTTTCTTTTTTTTTTGGCTATAGAGCATGTGCACTCGTCAGGAAGACAGAAAGACACAGAGAGACAGAAAGGGAGAAATCACCCTCCGGGGGCATGGCCACACCGCAATCCCTTCTCCTTCATTCTCCTCTCGGGATCTTGGGCACGCACCACGTGTGCCCAGCATGAGTTTTAAGCCACCAGGTCCGGGACGTGAACCACGGTCGACTACTTGGGAATCCAGCAACATAGTTATTGCGCTAATTGCTGGTCCCACCAGTGGCACGGTTGTTAAGGTGGCTGGATTCCACATGGTATGGTTCAAATCCGAGACCTGGCAACTTCAAAAACAAGCTAGTGATGTACATGCGTGCCCAAAATCCCAAGAAGAAAGTGGAAAAGAGGGGATAACAGTGTGGCAATTCCCTAGAAGGTGCTTTCTTTCTTTCTCTCTTTCTCTGGTGAGAGCACTTGCTTGAGCAAGTTAAAAATGAAAAGAGAAGAGCCAGCAAGTGGTAGTTAAGGACATGGACACCCATATGGCTGACCACAGTTCGAATCCTGAACCCAGTGGCTTTCTTTCATTTTTCTCTCTCTCCCTCTGTCCATCTCTGGTCAAATTTAAATAAATTACTGGGTGAATAAAAAAAAAAATAAAGTTCAGTAAAATAATTCTTTTTTTTTTTTTTGGAGAGATTTTCACTGTAGTGCGCGTGCGCTCGCCAGACAGACAGAAAGAGACATAGAGACAGAAAGCGAGAAATCACCCCCTGGGGGGATGGTCACGCCGCAATCCCTTCTCCTCCATTCTCCTCTCGGGAGCTTGGGCACGCACGCACACGCGCCCGGCGTGAGTTTTAAGCTACCGGGGCCGGGACACGAACCGCGGTCGCCTACGTGGGAGTCCAGCGACATAGCCATTACGCTAACTGCTGGTTCCCAGTAAAATAATTCTTAAAAAAAAAAAAATGAAAAGAGGCCCAGCAAGCGGTGTGGTGGTTGAGGGGTTGGACTCCCACATGGTCAACCAGTTTGAGTCCTGGACCTGGAGGCTTGAAACTCACACCGGGCATGAGTGTGCGTGCTCAACTAGAGAAGACTGGAAAAGAGATTGTAGCATGACCTCCCCCTCTGGGGATGACTTTTCACTTTTCTCTCACTGTCTCTCTCTGTCTCTCTGGCGAGCATACACGCCCTACAGACAACAACAAAACCATCCTTTTAAGAAAAAAAAAGAAACTTTCACGAACAAGTGAAAAAAAAAAAAAAACCAAAAAAACACACTGTAATTTGAAATGAAAAGAACCAAAAATAAGTAAGAACAGATACCAGCTTTGTGAAAACTCAGATCTGATCACCCTGTTTTTAAGTATTCAGTGCTAGTAACTGCTTGTTAATGATAAACTGAACATGTTCATATCATTTTGCTTTCTCTCTCAATCCTTGATTAAATGTCATGAAATCGTTTTTACAGGCATAATCACACAAGTGTTAGAGAATGGGAAAGGAGATAATAATAACAGTTTTAGAGGCTAGGAAGCAGATGGATGAATGCTAATGAACTAGGAGGATCTCAGACGGCCAATCCATGAGCTGGAGGTAGGGCAAGATTGAGTTGCACCACAAAATTTTCACAGGATCTATAGCACTCCAGAAGGTGGAGTGGAAAGAGGCTGAAAATAAGGAAGGCTCTTTGAACCAATTAGATCCCCTCCCCAACTTCCTGAGAAACGACGTTAATCCACTTCCTACCCCAACAGAAAAATGGAGATTTTTTTTTTTCTCCGGACAGAGTGTATCTTGAGTGCCTAACCCCAAGTCTTGTTGAAGATGAGTACTAAACCCCATTCCTCTTTTCTCACTTGGCTCCTAGGCCTTTATCCTCCAAGTGCTGAGTTAGTAAGTGTTCTTTGGGGAAAGACCTAAAAGATACTGACATTAGGACCACCTAATTACCTTAAAGTGAAACTCATAGCTCATAGCTGTCAATCCCCAGACATATCCACAAGAGCTGTCAATATAACTTCTTGGTCCCACATATTTAAACCTGAGCAGAAATCCACATATTATCAAACATTTGAGGAAAGCCTCTAATATGAAAGATAGAGACCAAGACAAATGGGAAGGGAAAAAGCTACACGTATAAAAATTCATGGGACCAGCAACTCGCGTAATTGCTATGTCGCTGGACTCCCATGTAATTGAACGTGGTTTGAGTCCTGGACCCAGTGGCTTAAACTCACGCCAGATGCATGTGCATATGTGCCCAGGATCCCGAGAGGAGAATGGAGAACAAGGGATTGCGGCGTGGCCATCCCCCTTAGAGGGTGATTTCCCACTTTCTGCACACACGCCCTATAGCAAAAACCTCTCCAAAAAAAGAGAATAATTTATTTGGGGGAGAAGAAGACATAATAAAAATTCTAGGTCTAGCTGCTACGGGCACAGCAGTAATGTAAGTACCCTACGAAATGGAAGTCTTAAGGCAAAAGTGGGTTTGCACTACGGGTCAGCTTTGAAATCCACCAGGGATGCACATGTGAGGCACCTGAGACCTCAGGAGCCAGAGGGGCAGGAAGGAGCCATGGCAGCATAGTATCACAAGACCTTGCTGAGGTGTTGTGTAAAAGCATGTGCATGCTCTCTCTCTCTCACACAAGCTATCAAAAACAAAACAGAAAAAAAAAAATTCTCAGAGATAACAGAAAATACTGCCTTTGTCAAAGGCAAATAGAATGCTATTAAAACACAAAGGTACTGGGAACCAGCAGTTAGCGTAATGGCTATGTTACTGGACTCCCACGTAGTCGACTGCGGTTTGCGTCCTGGACCCAGTGGCTTAAAAAACTCACACCGGGCATGTGTGTGCCCAAGATCCCGAGAGGAGAATGGAGGAGAAGGGATTGCGGCGTGACCATCCCCTCTGGGGGGTGATTTCTCGCTTTCTGTCTTTTTCTCTGGTGAGTGCACACGCCCTATAGCGAAAATCTCTCCAAAAAAAAAAAAAAAAAAAAAAAAACACCCACAAAGGTACTATAACAAAAGGAACTCTTAGAAGCAGAAAAGCAGAAATTTTAAGTCAACAGATTGGTTAGAATGTGTTGAACAAAATCAACAACTAGAGCAAAAAGATGGACAACAGAGAGAGAAGATGAGAAAGTCAGATACATAGTCCTGGAAGTATAATATTTATCACAAGGACCCTAGAGGGAAAGGAGAGTGGGGGGAAAAAATCATCAACCAAATAATTTAAAGAAATTGCCTGGAGTCAGAGATAAGGAGTTCTCACCACAGAAGGGCCCACTAAATACATAGCAAAGTTGATAAGTACTGACCCAAAGCAGTACCCATACTAAAGAAATTTTGAAGCACTCTGAACAGAGAAGACTTTCAAGATAGCAGACACAAAATGAAGAATTTAAGAATTTATTTAGTCTTTAAGAATTTAAGAATGAATTTAGTCTTTCCAAGGAACAATACTAGAAGTTGACTATTTATCAGGGCTTTCAAAATTTCCCCCAAATGGCATCAAGACAGTGATGCAGTGGTAGTGCAGTGTTAATGCAACGTCCTGTGAGGCTGACCCAAATGGGGAGGGGCCCTGTTCTGGTCTGGGGACCTCCCCCAACCATGCCAGGTACGTGGATGCTCATGATCGGGGGTTAAATAAAGCTGAGGATGGACTACAGTATGGAAATCCTGTTGGGGCTACCTGTCTATCTGCCTGTCTCTCTTGCTCATTGAACAAAAAGACTATAAGCTTAAAAAAATAAAACCCATGTCAATTAAAAAATTCCCCACAAAATGATTTAAGTCAAGAAATTATCAGAAAACAACCTCCACTATACTAAGAACATAAGCCTCTTAAGAAAAAAGACAGTAGGGTGAATGTAATTCCCAGGATGATACCATAGAACAGACTTAGAGAAGCAGCAGACCAGACATAATGGCATGACCCAAAAGACAGATATATGAGAACTGTCATCACCAAGATGCCTGCTGGCATTGTATCTCCTTTTTCCCAGAGGGCAGAATACTTAGATGAGCCCAAATTCTTACCGATGCTTGCTTGCCTTGACCTCTGTACTGGGGAAGTTTGGCTTATCAGTCTCCTTCATTCCTATACCCAGCTTCATCTAAGTACATTCACTTCATCCAAGTATATTAGGCTTTGTCTTACGTAACAGCCTACTCCTCTGTGTTCTTGCTGGAGATCCAGTATCTGGCCTAAACTTTGGCTCTGCCAGATACCTCAAACTGTGGTGAGCCTTTTATTTCCTAAATTTCATTCTTGCCCAGTGACTCCCCTGGAAACTTTCTTGGTGAAACTCAAGCTAGAGATACCAGAGCTCCTGCTAGAAATTTTTTCTCCTGGAAGCCTTCATCTGGAAAGGGTTAAGATCACACTCTTACCTCGCAGTTTTATTATTTTCTATTTGTTTTTTTTATTAGCTATCTTTCTCACTCATATCTATATAGTTGTTCATAAAATAAAATATTTGAGGAAAAATACTTGAAAACAAAAAGATAACTGAATACATGTTTAGAGACAGGATGTTTGAAACAAAAGAAAAAAATAAATCAGGAATTTTTTTTCAGAGTATGGGCCAGCAGGTGGCATGATGGTTATGGCACTGAACTCCCGTGTGGCAGAACGTGATTCAAGTCTGGGACCTAGTGGCTTGCTTTCTCATTCCCTGCCACCCACTGTCTCTCTCTGGTGAGCATATGTGCCCTATAGCAAATTTTAAAAAATGGTGTAATAAAATAAAATAAAATAATTACATTTTTAAAAGTGTGTGTATGTACACACACACACACACACACACACACACACACACACACTCAAGAGTCAGCTCCATGGTACAGTGGTAATGTACTGCTTGAGCAACTGTATCCCACATGGCAACCACAGTTTGAGTCCCTGACCCAGTCAGCCTGAACTAGGCCACACACATACACGTGAATGCCCATATTCAATGGGCTGGAGAGTGGGCACTGGTGTGACAAGACCTTGCGGAGTATGCTTTCTCACATGTGTGAGCTCTATCATGATGAAGAAAAAATGTCAACATACAGGAAACAATACTATCATCCTTAAAATTTACTTCCATGCCGTTTATCTGCTTATCCTATTCTTTAGTGTAAAAGTATATAAATGTAGGTTTCCACTTTATCTGTACCACCTGCTCCAAAATAAATGGGATGAGAAAAGCCAGCTGTCATTTCCAAGGTTTTCTTCCCTTGTTTGAGACAGCCAACTAATTTACCCAGTAATTAAGAATACAATTATTTCTGGATCGTGTTACTATAAATACTCTACTAGTGTTTAACAATGCATTTTACTGTTACATTACTGAATTAATACTATCATTTATAAACATATGCTAATACTAAGTTAGTTAACATCTCTGCTCATTCTATGTATATGTTTGTAACAAAATCTAAATTGTCTTGGAAACATACTTCTCTTGGAAGAGACACAACCTGGAACCTCTCCACATATTTTATACCTGGGCTAATGTGGCAATCTGTGGCTGGGCTTGGACTGTCATTTGTTGGTTTTCAGCTTCTGTTACAGCTGCATCTCCACTCTGCTGGTTCTCTGCTCCAGATTCCATGGTCATTTAGTCACCTATAATAATATGGAAGAGTGTTACAAGCACTACAGTGCTTTATGCGTTCATGATTTTAAAGGCAAATTTCAAGTTGTAAATAGGTCTATGTGGTGGTTAGGTTAGCAAATTCATTCAGAAACTTATTTAAAATAAAATGTAGCTGAATTATTGTCAAACTTGTCCAAATTTGTTGTGCTGTAAAAGTTCTAGTCCCTTCAAAACAGAAAAAGCTTCTTTATCCCTGGTTATCTCTTCCCAAAAGAGCATTGCACCATCTAGAAAAAAAAGAAAGGATTCCTCTCTTCTTCCCCTAACGTGGAGAGGAGGGGTGGCAACAAAATTATAATTTTTACGAACTATACAGTCAGGTAGAGAGAGAGTGTAAAGAGCAGAAGTGAGCTGATGACAGAGCCTTATGAGATGCTGGCTTTATGGTACCCCTTATAAAGGTATTTCCTCCTGTAAGAGAGAAGCAGCAGAGAAAGTCCAAGTTACTTCCACAGGAGATTAGTGGTGGCAGGAAAAAAATCAGCCCAAGTTTCAGGAGCACAAGTTGTGCAATGTCAAGGCAGAAGGGCAGAATAAATGGTCACAGTCAAACCGAAGGCCTTAAACACTGAAAAAGTTACAGTACTCTGACTCCTCATCCCATAAGCAGCGTGTGGCAACACCATGGTACACACCACATACAAAGAGATATAAAATACTCTAGAATTTTTAACTGTAAAATTCCAAGTTAAATTAAGTCCACTCTTTGTTACTTTGTGGACTCCGCTTTGCTAAGGGCTTACTATATATTTTCGGGCAGTCTGTCATTGATGGCAGCAAAAATAAGTGGAAAGCAGTTCCTAGTAACATAGCTGCATTGAGGTTAGAGATTTTGTTGTTGTTTTGGAGAGGTTTTTGCTATAGGGTGCATGCACTTACCAGAAGACAGAGACAGACAGACAGAGAGATAGAAAGCGAGAAATCACCCCCCAAGGGGAATGGCCGCATTGCAATCCCTTCTCCTCCTTTCTCCTCTCGGGATCTTGGGCACACACACACACACACACACACACACATACACACACGCACACACGCCTGGCATGAGTTTAAGCCACCGGGTCTGGGGCTCAACTGCAGTTGGCTACATGGAAGTTCAGTGACATAGGCATTACGCTAACTGCTGGTCCCTAGACATTTTTTGATAACTGGGGATAAATCCTATCCCAAGGACTCAGACAAACATGGAATGCTTCTAGTGCACCACTGTTATCATTCAGTGCCTAGCATATTATCTGTCAGAAATAAATTTCTTAATAGTGAGGGACTACTACAGTGGTTCCACGAATAACACGAAACCACCCCAGTGCTCTCCTAGAATATAGTACATTTATTTTATAAGTCTGAAGTTGATAAAATTTTCACTGATCCTTACAATACGTATTCATTACATATGATCGCAATGTATTATATATTATTACATCTTGCTATCATTCATGAGGTTCTAGGAAAAGCAAGTATTTTGCAAGTGACAGTTAAAAATAGCTCTGTGGAAATAAATATAGTTCCGAAACACCAGAATGCACAAAACACAGGTGACAACACAAAACATTCATAAAGCCACTAGGACAAGTACACTGGGAGAAATGTCTGCCAAACAGAATCAATACGAAACATTCAAAATGCAAGATTACTCATCAATAAGAAACTTACTGACTAGCTTACAAAGAGTTCAAAGTATTCCTTTTTATATAATGGCAAAAAACTGGAAACAAGTATCCATTATAGGAAAATCATCAAAAAATACAGCAATGAAAACGAATGAATTCTATCTATAATGTAATGACATACTATAAAACGTTTTAGAAGCCCATTTATGTAAAAAAAAAAAAAGTAAAACAAACTGTAAAGGTGCATACATGGAAGCTGAACAATAAACTATAAATGGTAGCTCCGAAGAAAGGAACAAGATTTGGTAGAACTGCACAGGATGATGACTTTCACATTTTATTCTTTACACACTTTAGTCTTTTAGTAGTCACTTTTTTTTCTTCTGGTAAGCATGGATTCCAGATTACTTCTGAAGTTTAAAACAAAAAACAAAAAAACCGGGAGTCAGACTGGCCCAGTGGTGAAATGTGCCAGTTTTGAGAGGCTGACCCACGTAGGAATGTTCCTGGTTCAAGTCCAGAGGCTTCTCTGAGTATGCCTGACACACACACACATGCCCAAGATCCAGGGATTCCTGAAGGCTGAGAGGGATCAGAGGCAAGACCTGTTCAGGGGTGTTGTTTCTCTCACTCATGGGAGAATTAAATTAATTATATATAAGCACACCCGATAATAGCAGATGTAATGTGCTGTAGTCTATTTTGTGTGGCTTCACTTTCTGCAGTTTTAGTTTACCCATGATCAATCAACCAGTCAAAAAATATAAAATGGAAACTTCCAGAGATAAACAATCTGTAACTTTTAAACTGGATGCCTTTCTGAGCTGCTCCATCTCCTCTGCGATTGTAATCATCTCTTTGTCCAGCACATCGACCTGTATATGCTCTCCACCCATTAGTCATTTAGATGTCTTCTGTTATCAGGTTGACAAAATAGTACACTAGGAAACTTTATAAAGTTCATGGAAAAATGGAATTAATATATGAGTTTATTCTAGTATAAAAAGATTCTGAGGGCCCAGAAGGTGGCATGGTGGTTAAGGTGCTGGACTCCCACATGGCAGACTAAAGTTCAAGTCTCAGACCTGGTGGCTTGCTTTCTCACATTCTCTCTCTCTCTCTCTGGTAAGTGTGTGTGCCCTGTAGTAAATTAATAATAATAATACACATTTTTCAATAAACATTTTGAAGACACCCACCCCATATTTTTCTATTAGCCCAGCAGTGTTAGGTCTAGGATGAAATATTGAGTCAATATGTGGGTTCCCAAAGTTGTCTGAACAAAGGAGACTTCTAATTCACTGGACAAATCCAAGCTTTTCGAGAATGCTTAAAAAAAAAGACTGGGGTGTGGCAGGAGGTGGCATGGTGCTAGACTCCCGTGTGGTCAACCAAGGTTCAAGTCCCAAACCTGGAGGCTTGAAAATCGGGCCAGGCGCATATGCACACATACCCAAAATCCCAGGAGAATGGAGGAAAAGGGACTGTTGAGTGGCCATCCCCTCTGGGGCTTATTTCTCACTTTCCCTGTTTCTCTGGCAAGCACACGTGACCTAAGGCAAAAACCTTGGCAGGGAAGGAGGGCAAAGACTGGGCAATGCTACAAAATGAGGAGAAGGCCAGGTACACACGAACCCACAATACTGCATTATTACTGGATTTGGAACATTAAAAACAGGATGGATCTTTTTATAAAAATCACTTAAAATATAGTTTTGGCATTACAGATTATGATTCTTGTTCTTCCTAATAATTTTGGATTTTAAAGCTTATTTGGGATTAGTGTTTTTAAGATTGGGGGTATTTATAATTTATTCTTAGAAATTAAGGTAAGACTAGTATTTTGAAAACTATAAACTTTTAACAAATTTCAAAACAGTTACATGCCTTAAATAATTTTTTTTTTGTTAAGTTTTGCTGTAGGGCACCTGCATTTGCTGGAGAAAAAGAGAGAGGGAGAGGGAGAGAGAGGGAGGGAGGAAAAAGAGAAATCACTTCCCAAGAGGAGTGGCCATGCCGAAATCCCTTCTCCATTCTCAAGAGTTTGGGAACGCGCACACATACACACCTGGTGTGTTTCTCATGCAGCAGGGTCTAGGACTCAACCACAAATTGGTCATGTGGGATCCAGCTTGCCTTAATCGCCATACCACTGGCTGGCTTGCCTAAAAGAATCTGTAAAAACAATTCACAGGGCCAGCCTGTGATTTGGTGGTTAAGGTGGCTGGATTCTACATGGCTGACTGCACTGTTCATATCCCAGGGCATAAGTTTGTATGCATGCTCAAAATCCTGAAAAGATTGAGAAATGAAGAAGGGAATGCATGGCATGACAATTCCCCATGAGGAGGGATGCTTTCTCACTTCCCCTCGCCTCCTCTTTTTTTCCCAGAGAGTGCACATCCCCCTGGGCAAAAATGACCATTCCCCATGAGGGGATGCTTTCTCACTTTTCTTCTTCCTCTCTTTCCTTCCATGGAACGCATGTGCCCTTTGGTAAAATTTAAAAACAAATAAAAAGCCCAATTCATACAGATAAGTGCTGTTTTGCTATGATGGCCTTCAGAATTCTACCTCTTGGGGCAGGCAGGTGGCATGTGTGCTTAGACTCCCACATGACTAGACTATGGTTTGAGTCCTGGACCTTGTGGCTTGCTTTCTCACTTTCCCTCTCTCCCCTTCTCTGGTCAAATTTAATAATAATAAATTAAATAAATAATTGTTAAAGAAAAAACACCTCTACCTCTTAATTAAAAAAAAAAAAGAAATGATCCTATAGCACTATTTATCCAATTTTGAGAGAAAGAAGGCTGCTCTACTTAGTTGTAGAAGGGATCTGTCACCAAGTGGTGTTTGGACAAATCACTTTTAATTTTTTTGTTTTAGTTTCCTTATCTTTAAAAACAAGAGGGATAGATTAAAAAAAATTCAATTTTATTATAATTACTTTTTAATTTGCAATAGGGCACACACACCAGAGAGAGAAGGAAAGTGAGACTAGGACTCGAACCCTGGTTGGCCATGTGGGAGTTCAATGCCTTAACCACCACACTACCTCCTGGCCCAATAGTCCCTTAACTTTATTTTAAAGAAGACATATTAGTTTTTCCTTTCCATTTTATAAAGCTTCAAGAAATTTATCTCACTAGGTTCCTAATTGTAAAGAGGTGTATCACTTTTTTCTTTTCTTTTTCTTTTTTTTTTTTTTTTTGCCATAGGGTGCATGTGCTCACCAGAGACAGTGAGAGGGAAAATGAGAAACCACCCCCTAGGGGGGATGGTCACATTCTCCTCATCTTGGGCATGCATGCACAATTGCCCAGCATTTTCAATTCACCAGGTCCAGTGACATAACCTCTACATCATCTGCTGGCCCTGAGTTGTATCTCTTTTACTCCCTTTTCCACAGTAAAGAGTGTAGCTATTAAAAAGTTTAAAAGGTTGTTTAGGAAAACAAACCAATAAAGTGTCAAATGAGTCCTTCTATGACATTTAAAAGAAGAGAATGTGTTCTGCAGTAGCCAGGAGAGTGGCAGAATTCTAAAGAGGTGTTAAGTATGTATATAGTACTGATAAATTTGGGGAAGAGAAAAGGTAAAGGCCTAAACAGCAGACCTTTAGAGAAATAATCAAGTCAGTGGCTGGTATCAGACCGTACAGAAAAGCAAGAAAAAAAGACAAATGATAATACAGAATGATCAATTTAAAGCAGCGGGCTACTGGGGCAAAATAAAGATAGGAGTCTATCTCGTTAAAGTAAGTTGTTATTTTTATAATAAGATATGTGTACACACATGTTTTTAAGAGAGATTTTTGCTATGGGACGCATGTGCTCACTGGAGAGAGAGAGAGATAGAATGTGAAAAATCACTCCCCCAGGGTGTATGGCCAAACTGCAATCCCTACTCCTCTCAGGATCCTGAGCACAAATACACACTCTCCCAGCGTGAGTCTCAAGCTACTGGGCCCAGGACTCGCATTGCACTCGAGTCCTGGGAATCTAGCAATGTAACCATTATGCCATCTGCTAGTGCCAAATATTTTACTTCTATTCTATATAGCAATATATCCTGGGGTAATCCACGAGTGTTTCATGCTCTTAAACCTAACAATGAAGTCTTAACACTTAACCAATGTACATTCCATATATTTTACTTGCATCACAGTATTATATCTAAATACGTCAGTCACTGTTGACGCTACTTGTCTAAAGCAATGAACAAAAAAAAGTTGTTTTTCTGTTAACTCTGCCTTTATAGAAATTATATTCAAGTATGTGGAGGTAAAAAGGAGGAAGTAAACAAAGCATCTGATTCGTCAAATGGTGGGAAGAGTTACACAGAGAAATAAAGCTGGGAAGGAGCTGACACGATCGGCACCATTACAAAGACTAAGCACTGAACCCCTACCAATAAGTTAGTATTTAAATTTACCTACTTAGCACCTAAGCAGAACAATAATGAACTAGGGACAAATTCTGGCAGCACTATTCCCAGGCCTATCTCCCTATAGCAAGTTAATACCTCATCAAATATGATGTAAAGCTAAAAGAAAGCAAGCCTAGATTACTACTTTGTTAGCAATCATTACACAAAAGGAAAGAACGATGTATACCATCACTCTGTACTTTTTCTAAAATATGTTGACCCTTCACAAGTGGCCCAGTCCTTATAATCCTCAGCAATCTAGCTCATTTAGAAAAAATAACCCTACCTTCCCCAAGTAGGGGAAAGGAATTTTCCCTTTCCCTTTGAAGGATTACTGAAAAAATTACTGACAATAGGCAGGTTAGTAAAGAGAAAAGGCATACAAATTTATTTGATCAGTTTTACCTGACACAGGAGTTTTGGATTGAAGACCCAAAGATACAGGGGAAGCTATGTGAGTTTATGCTTAGATTTGATGAAGTGGGGACAGCTTGAAACGCAACTGTACAAAAAGGACATGAGCTAGTGAAAATGGACTTCCCACCAGGGAAGGCCTGCCTGTCCAGATCCTTCTCAGCTTCTCTGTGCAGCAGTCCTTCCTTCCAGGTATGGAGTAGGGTCTTTCTGAAATGAAGGTCTTACGACCTACAATTAAACAAGGCTGGTCAGAAACTTTCGTTATGGCCATCTCTATACAGAAAGGCAGCGGAAAGTCTGAGTAATATTTTTAGATTTTTTTGGCTGATTTTAGGAAAAAGGGATTCTAGTTCCAATGTTCCCTCAGGAAAGAAGGATGGTAAATCTGGAGGGCAAGAGAAGGTCAGAGAAAAACTCTTGCTTCTATGGATGCTTCTGAGGCTTTTACTATAGGGTATTGTTTCCTGAGCCCCAATATTCATCATCTATTAAGTTGTTGGGAAAGTCATGCCAAGTTTTTCTATGCAAATTAAGACTCTGAAGAATAATACATTTATAACTAACAGAACATATGCCATGTTTATTTTCCTTTAATGGAAATGAGTTCAATTAGAAATCAGAAAAAACATTACCCTGCATGCTAACAAGTGGGCACTCCTCCTGGACTGTCACCAATCCAAAATTCCATGTGTTTAAGGAAATCACACAAGCAGAACTCCCAAGTCTCCAAGGTAACCATAACAAAAAGGCATATTTGGGCACAAGTTAAAATTAAATGACTGTTTTGTCACGGTTGAATTTATTGCTAAAAACATTTTGCAGAAATAAACCTTGTAACACCTATCTGTGACATGTAATAGTTTCTACATTCTTTGTACCTGTAGTTAGTTTCTAGAATAAGTGAAAACTTCGCTAACACATTCTTATTCCTTTGACATGTCTCAATTAATTTTCTAAAGAAAGTGGCAAAATGTTCAGGTTCTACACCACAGACTTTAGCTTTCCGAGAATCAGTGATTATGTTGCCTCTTTTCATATACTTTTTTCCTATAAAATTTTTTGAGGGGTTGTTAAATGCTGACATTCTTGTCATTAATCTTTATTATGTGGCCAATCTGGCAGAACTGATATATATGTAAAATAATTGCTGGAAATTTAGCAATGCTCCAAGTTTCTGATTCTCATAATTGTCTATTAGTGTTAAATATAGCAGCACATTTTCACTGGAACTAGGTAGGAAAACAACATATTCAAATTTTGTATACGTGTACATAAATACTTACATATATAAATGTATGCACACCACCCCTCCCTCAACTCAACACATATCAGCCTCAAAAATAAGTTTTAGACTGATTAAACCGATCACACTATGAAGTTATATACATTTTAAGGGGTGTACCTTGGTATCTTTACCAAGCTAAGTAAATTCATGTATCCCATTAACAGAAAACAAATCCATTTTTCAGCCTCCAGTCTAGATAACAGAAGGCAAGAAAAAATTACACACAAAGTTAAGATTGTGATTTGAACCTGGTGGAATTTAAATTTATAAGACAAAAATAAGACTGGGAATTTATTTATATATAATACTTTTATAAATTATTTTTAGTAATAGTAAATACCAGAATAATCTGGTCACCACCCAGGAAGGGGAGGGCATTCATTTAGTAAAATAAGTTCACAGTTTAAATTCAGTATTAATATTTGATGATTTATTGCAGTTTTGTGATTATTAGGGTATTTACATACCGTTTTTAGTAAGTAAATTTACTTTTAAAACACGTGGCATATCCTATGAAAAAAGACACTGTTCTCAAAGGAAGTACTGAACAGAAGTGAATTAGAAAAGTGTTATGTGATATACAGAAATACACTCCATGATTTAGGATAACCATTCTGGAAAAGAGACTAAGTCTGTATCTTAAACCTAAGACTTCAGTTTTCTTATGTTTTAATAAGTATTGGCAAAATTAGCCTGCCTTGTTTTTTTCTTCAGGTAAGACATTATTCTTGGCTCTGAAACAAGCTTTCTCAGATCTGGTCACCAAGAGACAAACACTGTTGCTTAGCAAAGCAGCAACCATGACTATGCATTATTTTAGGTAACATTTAGCTCTTCCTATTCTCCTTCCAAGCACACATCTAATACTATGTTCACAGACTTATACTTGGAGCCTTTCAAAGAAGCAATCCTATAGAAAAATCTGTATGTGAAGGCTACTTAATGACTTTTGCAGATTTTTTTTAAGTTAAAAAGGATTCTCACTCCCTATATACAGTTGCTTTTATAAAAGCAATTTTATGTTTACTAGAGTAAAGCTGCCTTCAAATTTTAAGTTGTGATTCATAAACTAGCTCATTGTCAAAACTGTAAGGACTTAAAAAGTTATGCCCTCCAGTTAAATATTTATAGCCTGCTATTCTGGTGCTTAATAAAGTCTACACGACTATATGAAAATCACTGTATTCAAATAGGAAATAAACAGGGGTCAGCAGGTAGCACAGTGGTTAGCATGCTAGTCTCCCACATGGCCAACTGTGGTTTGAGTCCCGGACCTGGCAGCTTGAAAAACCACACTGGGCACATATGTGCATGCCCCAAATCCCAGAACGGAGAAGGGACTGTGGTGTTATCATCACCCCCCCACCCCCCGGGGATATTTCTCACTTTTCCTCTATTTGTCTCTCTCTAGCAACTGTCTGGGTCCTATAGCAAAAACCTTAAAAAATAGGACAGACAGGAAATAAATGTCCCAAGTTTTCTTTTTAACCATAGGGTGTGCACCACCATGCTCAAGTTTTCTTTTTTAAAATAAGCTTATGAAGTAACATTTGTTGTTTTGATAGATCTGTTTTGAACTAAACTTTGAAATGCTATTCTTGGTGAATCATTTACAAATTAGATTTGGAAGAATGAAAATTCCGTATTCTTCAAGTGAGACAGCACGTCATGGTAGGAGCCATGAGACAGGAATTCTGGTTTTATAACTGACTTCACAGATGGAGAACTAGAGATGTTAAGAGATTTGTAAGGAATTTACAAGACCTCAGGGATATACCACATAGCCTCCAGTATCATGAAACTGAAGAATTCTTTGTATACTTAGCAATGGAGTATTAAACAACATGCTAATCACTTTATTTTGCTTACTACTCACATAGCAAAGGAAAAAGCCCACGAACTCGAAGGGGCCAAAGATACACTGGATTAATTAAAAGATGGCCATGGTTAATCTACAAAGCTAATAAATGACAGGCAGACATTAGCACAGACTTTATGGACAGATTTTTCTTTGTTTTCTTTTTTACATTAGAGTTCACTCTTGGTGACGTACATTCTATGGGTTTGCGTAAATGTGTATTGGCATATGAATGATTACAGTATCAGACAATATTTTCTTTAATGTAGTTTTGATGATTCACTTTAAATTCAGGTATCTTTATCTTTAATCATGAAAGAATCAACATCAAATCCAGCTTTTCAGGAAGATGTACAGTTTTTTACAGACCTGGGAATAATTTATGTCTGGTAAGGCCATTTTGGTGTTAACATCATACCATGCTATTTCTCACATCTCAGGGTTGGAAAGTACTACAAGTAAAGCATCAGAGCTAATGAAAACTCAAAGTAGAAAACTTTCTTTTTAAGTTATGAAAAGTGAATCTAACTTCTTCCATTAAAAAAAAAAAAAATAGGTCTGGGGACCAGGAAATGGTGTAGTGGTTAAACCGCTGGACTCCCGCATGGCCGGTCATAGTTCAAGTCCAGGACCTGGAAGCTTGACACTCATGCCAGGCCCATGTGCATGCATGCCCAAAATCCCAAGAAGGGAATGGAGAAGGAACTGCAGTATAGCCCCTCCCCCTGGGTGGTGATTTCTCGCTTTCTGTCTGTCTTCCCCGTGAGCACATGCGCCCTATAGCAAAAATCTCTTCAGAAAAGGGAAAAAAAAAAAAAAAAGGTCTGTTAGTTTAGTCAATTTTAACTAAAACATAGATGCTTATATGCCCACTTCCTTTAACCTGCACAAGTGTAAAGGGGGACTGTTTTTAACTCTTCCTTTCAAATCTATGATCCTCTAATAGCGAAACCATTCATTAAACAGATGTCTCTGCCTACTATATAATAAGTGTTCTGCTACAACTCATGGAGAATATAGTATAAAGCACACAGGGACCTTGCTCTCAAAGAGCTTACAACCTAATAAGAGATAAAAATATGTATATATTATATATGAAATGAAAGACTTTGACAAGTATAACCTAATCCCTATGAACCCTCGACCTACAAATTCTCTCCAAACAAGTATACATATGACTTAAGTCATAGACTTCTATTTGAAAATGATAGTAATACTGTGAATTATGGAGGAAAAAAGGGAAGGCATGAGCTAGCCATTTATGGCAATTTTTCTACTGATGCAGATCTGATTAATAACATAATGAAGTAAATATATTTTTCACAATCTTGGATAGAATATTTCTTTCAAGTTAGCTATTTATAAGCATAAACTAATATTGTTTAGGAATAAACAAAAAGTTTAATACCCATTAACAAAGCAAGAAGGCTAAAAACTTTTTCCACAAAGAGATAATGCTATAAAACTGTTGAAGAGTATGCTTAACTTAGAGGCTCTAAAATTCTCTAGATCTCCATTTAATCACTGCTGAAACAGGAAGCAATTACTACTTCCTTCATGGATAAAAGTTTATAAGTATGAATTTTCCATATACAAGTAAGTTTATAATTAATAAACTATGCCCACATAGACATGGCTGACTGCAGTTCAAGCTGCAGCCCTTGTAACATGGAAAACAAGCTGGAGTGTGTGTATGTCCAAACTCCTGACAGGAAGTAAAAATGGAGAAGGGATTATAGCATGACCACGCCCTGCTGGGAGTTCTCTGTCTCTCTTTCTCTCTCTCAAATACACACACACACACACTCTCATGCACGCCTGTATGCCCTCTGGCAATTAGGAAAAAAAAAAAGTAAAAAATTTTATGCTTCAGAGGACATCAATAACAGAGTAAAAAGACAAACCACAGTATACAAGAATTTTTTTTTTTTTTACAAATCATGTATCTGATATGGGATATGTATCTAGAATAATAAAAACTGTATCACAATCCAACAACAAGACAAATAACCCAATTTTTAAAAGGGTAAAGACGGGGCAGCAGGTGGTGTAGTAGTTAAGGGTCTGGATCCTGCACGGTCCATGGCCTGGTTCAAGTCCAGGACCCTATTGCTTGAAAAACACAACAGATGCACATGTGCCCAAATTCACAAGAGAAGGGAATGCAGCATGGCCTTCTCTCCTTGGCGATGGGAGGGGGGGATTTCTTTCACTTTCCTCCTTTCTGTTTGTCTCCAGTGAGTGCAAAACTCTTTAAAAATAAATGCAAAGAATCTGGTCATTTTCCCAGGGGATCATATACAAATGGCCAATAAGCACATTAAAAATTCTTGATACTATTAGTCATTAGGAAATTGAAAATCAAAACCACAATAAGATATCTCTTTGAACCCACTAGGATATCTATAATGAAAGAGATAAAAACAAGAGTTGGTAAGGATGAGAAGTTAGAACCTTTAGACACTACTACGGAGAATGTAAAAAGGTATTAATTAGTAGCTTTGGCAAACAGTCTGGCAGCTTCTTAAATGGTTAAAACATAAGTTATCATTAAACTAGCAATTCCACTCCCTGGTGTATATATATATATATTTACCCAAAAGAAATGAAAACATGTTCACAACACCATTATTCATGATAGTCACAAATTCCTGGGTCAGCCATCTGCAGGCTCAAGCCACATGGGAAGTTCAAGTCAATACTGGCCCACCCTAAAAGCAAAGCACGGTACCAGTGCAGAGGCTGAGGCAGGAAGATCATGACATTGTGAGATCATCTTTCAAAACAAAATCAACCAACCAAAAAAGGATAAGTACTGTGTGGAAGTTGGATTCCAAACGGCTAACCAAGACTTAAGTCCCCACACCAGAAGTTGAAAAATACACTGGGAACCAGCAGATGGCATGCCAGTTAAGGTGCTGGACTTACACATGGCCAACCCTGGTTCAAGTCCTGGACCTGGCAGCTTGCTCTCTTGCCCTTTCTCTCTCTGGTTAAATGAAAAAATAACAACAAATATAATAAAATAAGTAGCTCTTTTTTAAAAAGAAAAAAATATATATATACTGGGCATGTTTGCATATGCCTAGTATCCTAACTGGAAGGAAAGATAAAATATTGCAGTGTGACTAGACATAGTGGGGGTAGTGTGTTCCCCTCCCACACTTTAGCATTAAAAAAAATCCAAACGTTCATAAACTCATGAATAAATAAAAAGTTGTAGATGTACAAAATGGACTATTACTTGGCAATAAAAATCAAAACTGATACATACTACAACATAAACTCTGAAAACACTGTAAGTAAAAGAAACTCATTACAATGAACAATATACTGTATGATTCCATTTATATGCCATGTCCACAACAGGAAAATCTCTAACAACAGAAAGTAACTTATCAAATGCCTAGGGCAGGGCATATGGAGAGATTAAGAGGTGGTGGCTAAGAGATGCAGGGTTTCTTTTTAGGGTATGAAAGTGTCCTTCAACTGACTATAATGACAGATCCACAACTTTGTGAACATACTAAAAACTACTAAGCTGTACACACTAAATGAGTGTATGGTATGGTACGTAACGTATATTAAATAAAGGTGCTTTAAAAAGAATCTCGTGTCCAATTTTTAAATTTTTTTTTTGGAGAGGTTTTTGCTATAGGGCGCGTGCGCTCGCCAGACAGAGAGAGAGAGAGACATAGAGACAGAAAGCGAGAAATCACCCCCCAGAGGGGAGGTCACGCCGCAATCCCTTCTCCTCCATTCTCCTCTCAGGATTTTGGGCATGCATGCATGCATGCCTGGTGTGAGTTTTAAGTCACCAGATCTTCAACCTGAACCAGGGTTGACTACATGGGAGTCCCAGCAATGTAACCATTATACCATCTACTGGTGCTAGTTCACCCTATATCTTCAGTTTTGCTGTTCATTCCACCACTTAGGATAAATACAGTCCCTTTTTATCTCTACTTACCTTCATTCTTCAATATTCAATTTACTGATAAATTCTTTCCCCACTTTTCCTAAGTTCTCTTGAAACTCTACAGTCCTTGAAGACAGTAGTGAAAATTGGTATGTCTTGTATAAATAATCCTTTCTTATTCTCGTTCATCAATACAACTACATAATAAATTTCTTGAGTAAAGGAGCCATTTACTCAGGCCTTATCATTCATATTCTTAATAACGCCGAGGTATTTTTTTTAATACTTAATTGAATTCAATTTTTGTGATTATTTTGCCAGCTATAAGTCAATGACCACTACCTGTTCACTGCATAAATGATCAGATGTATAAAAGGTGGTATGTAAAACCAAAGTATTACTATTTTGGTCACAGCAAACAATAAAGCTGCAACTAGAATTTATAAGAAAATGATACTACTTTAAGAGTTCAAATATTTCAGGGACTAGCAGTTAGCGTAATGGCTATGTCGCTGGACTCCCACACAGTTGACCGCAGTTCGAGTCCCAGACCTGGTGGCTTAAACTCCCGCCAGGCGCGTGTGCATGCGTGCCCAAGATCCAGAGGGGAGAATGGAGAAGGGATTGCCGCGTGGCCATCCGCCCGGGGGGTGATTTCTCGCTGTCTCTCTGTCTGTCTCTGTCTGGCGAGCGCACGTGCCCTATAGCAAAAACCTCTCCAAAAAAAAGAAAAAAAAAGAGTTCAAATATTTCAGAATAAGCAATAATTTTCATTCCAGTTATGATGAAAATAAGTTATTTGACTCTCCTATTGCCAGTCACTTCACAGAGATAACGGTCCTCAAAGATAATGGTTAATCAGCCTTGGCTTAATCACAAACAATTCTTAGTTATATCTATACTGTCATACAATTATGAACAGAAAGGCACAGATAACTAGTTCATTCACAATATACTTAAAACTGATAAAAGAAATCTCTTAGTTTCAGAGATTTACTAATCTTTGGGGAATTACACTTTCCATTGGTTTGAGTCAACTTTGATCCTCCATTCCTACACCAAGGTCATCACTCAGCTATTTTAACTTTCCATTTAACTCTCTCCTTTAATCAAATGTCCATTTTCCCTTTTCTCCTTTCAGAAAAAAACTCAATATCATTCTCTCAGACCTTCTCCTCTTCAAACCTCGCCCCTTTTTAGATGTAGAGAGCCTAAATTAGCCTACCAGCAGGAAGAAAACTGCTGAGTGCTTTTCAACCTTGTTCACACAGCCCTTCTCATTTATAGTGAACTGCTTTATCACCTTACTTCATTCTGAAAGCAATTTAGACATTTAAAAATTTACCAGAGTACTTTTTTAAAGTTAAGACTTTTGTAACTAACCTGAAAAATTGTTTAAAAATAGTTTTAGCTATTTTTTTAACCGCTGGAAATGTATAATGTATGTATAAAGTTTAGGTAATTATTTATCACTGGAGATAGTCTTCTCTTTGTTGGAACTGGTATATTACCCTAATTTAATAATATATGCCAGCACAATTGTTATATAAGATCTCTGTCCCAGCCAGCTTACTACAGTTGTAAGAAAGTATGAAAGATAAACTGGCTTCTACTTACCTGTTGGAATACATGCCAGAATACAAAAGCTAAGTAATCATTTCTTTTTCTTTTTGGTAACCTAAAAGACAGGTGAGCAAAAATCTGGGCAAAATAAAACAAAATCTTTATAGGTACTGTCTAGCAGAGCTAAGAAAAGAGAAGAATGTAATGTAAACAAACAATGTAAGACAGTCGGAATATATTAAGGGGAGAATGTTCTGAATGAGAAGAAAAACTAATAGTTATTCCTTTCCAAATTTCATTTTAAAAATCTACTATAGATATAACAGTGCAAAATAAGTTTAAAACCAGTTTCTTCTTCTAGCTTCTAAGAGTTAGGCTCTGACATAACAACTGGACTAGCATACATATTAAATTGGTGGAGGGATAACAACAGCCATTTTCGTATTATTGGTTTGTTGCTTTAGGTCAATGACCTTTACACCAATCCTAAGAGGCAATTCACCAATTCCATGACACTATGAGAAATTATTCTCTGGAAGCCTGCAGATATTTTCCAGAAGAAAAATGTTCTGCTTTTTACAAATTTCAATTATCTAATCTGTAAAGTGCCTTGTAAGTATTTTAATCATTTAGAAGATAAAAATAACATACTATTTATATCAAATTACCAGTAAAACTTCAAAATAACAGTACAATATTCTTACATTAGAAACTTTAGCATATACAGTCACAACATGGAACTGTCAACTTCAGGATATAAGAAGTGAAATATGCTGTAACAGCTCTATTTAATGTTTTTCTACAGATAAGAGACTTATGTCCCTGCTGTTAAGATTATTAGTTATCACCTTTAGAGTTTAATCGACTTTAAGAATTTACAGCATGTGTATTTTAAAGATAAATACAGTAACATGTATATTTAAAATTTACTATAGCTTAATATGGTTATAAAGAGCCAAGAAAGAAATACAAAGAGAGATACTGAAACTTGTTTTAGTTCAGCTGAAATGTGTATGGCTTGTCCAATTGCCTGACCAGGGATGTCCACAGTAAAAATACAAATATGGGTATATGTATGTATATGTATGCATATATACTAAAAATCTAAGCAATACCTTATACTCTCAGTGGCCAATCGTATAGGTGAAACTCACTATTTGGTATAAAACATGAAACTCATTAATAACTATACTAAGATATATTTTAAAATCACCAAGGTAAGTTAATCAGTATGTAAAAAAAATAAACACACCCAGGAAGAAAGTTAGTATAATAATCAGCTTTCCTAGATAATATCCCGAGTTGTTTGCTTAGAAATAAAAGACTGGACTATAAGAAGTTTTCTTTTTAATTTTTAAAGTTTATTTAATAAAGAATTATTTTATTATTACTTTTTAAAGCTTGCTATAGGGAATGAACACTCACCAGAAAGAGACCGAGGGAAAGAACAAAAGCAAGCCCTCAAGTCCGGTATTCAAAATTGTGGCCACGTGGGAGTCCAGTGCCTTCACCACCATGCCATCTCCTGGTCCTTTTCATTCTTTCACATGAGATATGTATCCTGGAAAGAGTGATCCGCCCCCATTCCCAGCCTTCCACCTGGCCAGGTAGGTGGGGGAAGCAGGGGTTCAGGTCCAGGTGCACCACAACCAAGCACTGTCTATATGGCTCCAGTACTAGTAGCATGGCGGCGGCACCCTTCTTCCTGCACCACTACTGCTGGGCTGAAATATTCTAATTGAGACAAAACTACACAAACTTTCTGGCTCAAATAATAATGCGAGGAAGCAGTAGGTTTAGGACTGTAAGAACCCCAATGAAAGAGTTAAATTCACACTAAATTCACTTTGAGTTAACTTTTATGCAGCTTGCATGCCTTCGCATGTACATCTTGACTACTTAACAAAAACTTATACAAACTGCAGCTAAAGAGGAAATGAAGCAGTTCAAGTAACAACTTTGTCATAAACTATCTGATATTTTTTCACTGAAATAAAATGCTTTTTATTTAAAGAAATAATGGCAGATTTCCTTAAAGGATCATATAAGACCTAAAAATAAAATCAGTTTAATCGCTGGATTAATATATGTAAATACATAAATATAATAAAATGCTCCATAATTTATAAAATGAGTTAAGGTGGTTTTCATGTACTGTTGACACCAGTTGTTAAGCCATATTTTATTTTTTTAGATTTTTGTCAGAGGGTGTGTGTACTCCAGGAGAGAGATAAAGTGAAAAATCACCCCCAGGGGAGATGGCCACATGGCAATCCTTTTGCCTCATCTCTTCTCTGGATATCAAGCATGTATGCACACGCATACACATGCCTGGAGTGATTTTTAAGGCTGCTGGGTCTAGGACTCAAACCCTGATCAACCATGTGGGAGTCCAGCACCTTAACCACCACATCACCTGTTGGTCCCTGCTAAGTCACGGTAAGTGTGTTCGGGGGGAGCAAGATACAGGCTAGGATGTTTAATAGGATACCATTTGAGTACAAAGAGGAGAGGGTACATACATATTTACTTATGTATGGTTAGAATATGGAAGACAAACATTGGTAACACTTGGATGATGGGGTAAGAGAATGCAGGAAATTTTGCTATATTTTCTATGTTTCAAATCATGGATCACTTGAATGAGTCACTTATTCAGAAAACAAACTTGAAAACATAAAATATATACTCTTTTTAGTTCACCAAGAATGGTCTCTCTTTCCTTTGAGTGCTTTCTTATGACACATACTCTGCCTTAATAGTCACTGTGTCCCCAACAGTTCCTTGGGGGTAAAGAAAGAACAGTATAATTCATCTTCTGGCCTGGAGTATTAAATACAGTAATAATAACGAAAGTGAGTAATATGAAAAATAGGTAACACTGTTGAGCACTTGTAAAATGCTAGGCAATTAATATGTATGTATTTATTTAATCCTCACAATTCTGAGGTAGGTAGTGTACATTTACCACCAAGGAAAGTAAGATAAGGAGAAGTTAAGAAACTTGGCTAAGAGTCCATAGGTAGAGAGTTAAAATAAAGCTTAAGATAAATACCTATCATTAGCTGAATTCTGAATTTGATCTAAGGTACTTTATATTTATCTCAAAACTCTAGGAAGTAGGAAATAGGTAATAGGTGGCATTATTCTAATTTTATAGATAAGAAAACTGAGGTTGAAAAAGATTAGGAACTTTCCTAATCACAAAATTCCTAGAGGGTAGGCACACTATAGTGGCAATGTTGGAATTCAAATCCAGGCCAGTCATTCCAAACCTCATGCTCTTTCAACTACATGCTCAGTTACAGTGGAAGCTAAATAAATATTTGAATTATCATAAACTATTGCCTCAAGTGATACTGAAGTAAAAATGAGTTTGAACATGGGTATGGGAAAAAAAATCATTTTTTTCCCATTCCTTGCCATTTACTACAATCCTAAATTCAGATTTGAGTTCTATATATTCAATAAAGAACCCATTATTGAAAGTTATACTGCATTTCAATAAAGATGTTTACAAGACTATGTCACAGTGGGCTGGCTAAAAAAAAGTTTATGTACCGGTATCTGAGAAGATATTTATGAAATAAAGGAAACTGTAAATTTTTTGATACACTGTATGCATTAAGTCACAAATAAATAATTTTCTCTACTGTGAAAAAGAATTTAAAAATGCAGTAGAGCATACTGTACCCAAACAAAACCAAGTATCTTAGAACAAGAGACAAAATAAAGCTACTCCTTTAACGAAGAAGCCACGTTTCTATTAATCAGATGTAATAAAGACTATGGCAGGAAGAAAAATTTTAAAAAGGGCCATTTGATGGATCAGGCGTCTAAGTTTCTTCAGGTTATATGAGAAAAAAATTCATTCAGAAGAGGTAACACCAGAGTTTTAAAATTTCAGAAGTGCTCTTTTAAGATTTTTCAGGCAAATTCTGCCAAGCAATTCATTACCTTTATGAATACAGGTGTCCACTTAAAAAAAAGCAACATTTAAACAGGATTTCCCAGTGTCCCTATAATTTTTACTGGTCCCTGGGAGGGTGCACAGTACCATACTTTAGATCAATGTTCAAATATTAATGAATATAAAAGCCTGAAAAGTCTCCCCGGGAATTGTGAAGAATCACACCGTTATGTAAAATAAAACTTAAAAGATCTGAACAAGACTGAAGAACACATCAGAAAACAAGTTTTTTTTTTTTTAATTTCACAAAGGAAGAACCATTATTCTCTTATTGTAAGGGAATTCTCAACTGATGCTGGCTTGCAGAAAATCTTTAACTAAAACCAGTAATCTGCCATCACCAAAACTGTAATAATATCCTCAGTGCTAAAAAAAAAAAATTATTTTCCTCATGGAAAATATTGCATAGTCTTAATTAAGTTACTTAGCAGTTGCTAACATAGTCTTTTAAAGACTAGCAATACAGCCAAGGTTTTGGAAAAGTGACTTGCATACAAAAAAACCTCTGAAGACAGTGCTTCAACTACAATCAATAATCATCCTTAATCAGAAGCCTTATATGTATTAATTACAATTTGATTATACAGTGACATGTAGGTACGTATTTTTAAAAAAAAACCTGCTAACTTTTCTCGCTACCTAAAACTACCATTTTTGGCTTTACATTAAGTCAGGAAATGAGTAGTAAGTGTAAAAGATTTCAATAGACAGCAACCACAAGTACCTAATACTAAACCTTTAGAAGGCGGACGTGGTGCAAGTTGAAGCTAGAATTAAATTTTAACTTCTTGCCTGAAAAGGTATGGCAAACTTAAATAGGTCATACTGTAGGTCCTTTAAAATTGTCTTTTAATCTTCAATATGTAACTTTTCTGTTGTCCCCTTTTCCCTCCCAAAAGGGAAGAAAAATAAGTACAGTGGATTAAATTGTTATCAATCTCAGACTGGGCACTCTAGACAAATAATAGGTACGTTTAATGCCTATTTTTAGAATTAGTATTAAATAAATCTGTCCTTGAAGTCTAAACAGAAATTTGCCAGAAAGTGGGGGTGGGGAGTGTTGGCGAGGTTGCTCTCCCCAACCAAAAACAAAAAGTGATGTAAAACAAAAGTACGCTGGCTAATATTCGTCTCAACGAAATGTTTCAGCATGACAGACCTTAAGTGATTATAACTATTGAAAAGGGTTAACACCGAAACTGTTTTCAAACACTAGCTTCCCTTTTACAAGATCCCAACAGTCTTTTTTTTTTTTCCAAAAAAAGTTATTATAAATGTTTTTCTTAGCAACCCCGACCTCCCTAAAAGAATGCATTTCCATGACTACTAACTTCTTTTTTTTTTAAGTGGGGTGGGGGGGGAGTACGGGTGAAGAGAGATTCAAAAATTCCCTCAAAAATCAAGAGCTTTCTCCACCTCAATTGAGCGGCAAAGGGCAAAACACTGCCTTTCCCCAACGGTGTGGGAGCGGGAAGAAAGTGCACAAATAAAATACAGCACGAGAGGAAACCGTGGGTTTCGAACTTTTATTGCACAAAGAGCGTGGCGAGAAGAGTAGGTCAGACGTTGCAGCTCTTCCCGTCGCGAAGCGGGCATGGCAGACACGCAGGCTACCGGGAAGGCAGCAGCCACCTTC
>NW_006159536.1:825768-857049 GCF_000334495.1 Tupaia belangeri chinensis
ACAGCCGAGCTCGGCCCGGAGCAGCTCGCGCGGCCCCGCCCCCGCGCTGAGGGCGGAACTTGCCGAAGGCCTTCGGGCTCCTTCGGTCGAGGAGAAGGGGTGCCGCTGGAGAGAGAAGGCGAAGGTGGGCAGAGACCTGCGCCCGGAGGAGCGGTGTTCACCTCACCGCGCCTTTTGGATGGGTAGAACCCGGCTGCGGAAATCTGGGGGAGGAAGTGGGCTTTGTGAGTGGCGGGGTGGGGAATTCCCGAGGGGTATCGCGACTTGTCGGAAACCCCCAAGCAGGCCTGTCCCTGCGGCGGGACGCGGGGGGGCCCGCGCCGCCCGGCGGGACCAGCCTCCGCCCCGGAGCGCCGCCGCCCGGGAACTTTCAAACGCAGCCCGAGTGCTGGAGTCGTGTGGCCGGGGAGGGCTGTACGCCTCTGCAGAAGTGTCCGGAGCACGAACCCGGGCCTGGGCCTGAGCCTTTGCGCCGCCGCAGCGCGTCTCGGCGCGTCGTAGGGCCCTGTGCGGACGGTTTTCCCGCCCCAGATCAGCGGAGAACGTCGCGGTCGCGGGGCGGACGGGGTAGGCGGAGGCTCTGGAACTCGCGGCCTTTCACGTTCAGCCTGCAACACGGGGCCGAGCCGCCAGGGCAGTGGGTTACATCAGCCGGCCTGGTGACCTGTGCTGACCCTCGAATATGCCCCCCTTCTACCTGCCGCCCGTATTCAGGCGACATCCTGTGTCTGTTTTCTCAACCCATTTCTACAGCCGTGGTTTCACCCTTGCACCCTTTTCTTCAACACCCACTGAAAACCTCATGGCGTGACTTCCTTGGCCTCGAAGCTGCCTGTGCTGCTCTCCCAGAGGTCACCCAAGGCCAACCAGACTCCATTCTCCTTTTTATTATTCTGCAGGTCTCCCCCTGGGCTTCCAAATCTTGTGATTCTCATTCTGTCCCTTCAAGCAGATTTATCTTTAGGGAACAGGCACACAGCTTTTGGATCTGAGCTCTGCCCTTACTGATTGACATTGCACAGAAAGGTTGCTCTTACTGTTACTTCCAAACCCACTGCCTCCTATACATAGGGACCTGGGGCTAGAGTATCCACACTCTTCTGTTACTTTAAACCTTTTTAAAATCTACCGGCTTTTTCTGACTGGTATTTTGAACATGCTTAAGTCTCTCTAAGATATTTCTCCTTCTCCCTAAATCCCTTTTCAACAACCCCTTCTGTCTCTTACTTCTGGGATATTCTCTCAGTTTCCACTCCTCAGCCCTCTCTAGTCTAGTTCTTGTCCTTGCCATCTACCTGAAATAGCTTGGAATTGTCACAGGCAAGCTTCATGGCTTCATGTTTGTGAATCCATGGATGGTTTTCAGTCCTTATTTTAGGAGAGCTCATCCCTCAATCTTCTTCCAAATATACCCTTCCCTACTCTCATTTCATGATTTTTCTCTTACCCTTGTTTATTCTTTAACAACCAGCTCTTTGTTATAGGGCATGTGTGCTTGCCAGATAGAGACAGAGACAGAGAGGGCTTAAATGAGAAAGAAAGAGAAATCACCCTCCCCCAGGAGGAAGTAGGGGTGGAATGGCCATGCCACAATCTCTTTTCCAGGCTCCTCTTGGGATTTTGGGCTCACACCTTGTGTGATTTTCAAGCCTCCAGGTCCAGGACTTGAACCATGCAACCAGCCATGTAGGATCCAGTGCCTTAATCTCCATGCCACCTGCTGGCTCAAGCTCCTCCTTTATCCAAGTCTTACATGTTGGAATCTTGCCAAGTTGAGCCCTGACCTCTCCCCCTTTTTTTTCTGATAAGGGAGATAGTTTTTTCCTCCCACCTTTGTGTGTGTGTATGTGTGTAAGATTTCTGGTTTATGTATAGTACATCTTTGTGGGGAATGGTACAGTTTTTCAAATCAAGGATACAATGTGTAATCAATTCAAAGATGTAGACATAGTCATTGCGTTTGACATTGAATGTTACTTTATGTTGCTCACATTTCTGACCCTCTTTTTGAGTCCCATGTATATGCTTTCCTAGGTATCCTCATCCAAGATTTCTGATAACCTCAAGTACCCTCTTTAGGAAACTCTCCTGTCCATAATTGAGCCTAGATCTTTCTCTACATTCATATTTCCAACTGCCGCTCTACACTTTCATTTGGGTGACCGGCATTTCAAAGTCATCCTGTAATGGTCCCCCTTTAACAACAGTTTGAGTTACCCATGGTCAGCCTTAGTGTGAAAACATTAAGTGGAAAATTCCAGATATAAACGATTCATATGTTTTAAATTGCATACCATTTTGAGTAGCATGATGTTCTATGGAGCTTCACTCCTTGTGGGATGTGTGAGTCATTCCTTTCTCCAGGTTATTCACACCTTATACACTACCTGCCCATTAGTCACTTATTAGCTCTCTTGGTTATCAGATTGAAAAAAGAAAGAAAGAAAGAAAAGCAGATATATAGGGTTTGGTACTATCTGTAGTTTCAGGCATCAACTGAGGGCCTTGGAACATATCCCCTGTGGATAAAGGGGCATTACTGCTACCATATTCTCTTCCAAACCTCCTATAGTTCCTGGCTTAGTAAGGGCACTCTGTCTACTCAGTTCAAGCCAAAGATCTAGCACACTTCCAACATAATAGAATCACCTAGACTGCTTCCTGAAAAATTAGACATGTGACCTTTCTTCATTCCCATTGCCATTTTTCCCATTCCCATCTCCTCTAAACTATGTTTATGACTTCCTTAAAGTCCTACAATAACCCTCATCCAGGTCCTCTAAACTGTATTGTCTGATTCCAGTACATTTACACATAGCCACCAGAGTAATCTTTTGAAAATACAAATCTGGGCGCCAGCAGATAGCCTGGTGGTTAAGGCACTGGATTCCCACATGGCTGACTACAGTTCAAGTCCCAGACCCAACAGCTCGAAAATCATAACAAATGAATAGAGAGAGAGAGATTTCTGCTATAGGGCACACATACTTGCCAGAGAGAAAGAGGGAAACAGAGACCAGAAAGCTAGAAGTCACCACCCCTGGGGGGGATGGCCACACTGCAATCCCATCTCCTCCCTTTTCCTCTCAGAATTTTGAGCATGCACGCACACGCACACTGTGAATTTTAAGCTGCTGGGTCCAGGACTCAAACTGTGGTTGACTACATGGTAGTCCCGTGATGTAACCATTACACCATCTGCTGGTCTCATAAATAAATAAATAAATGTTTCTATAAAATACAAATTCAATCAAGTCACTACCCTGCTTAAATTCCTTCAGTGGCTTCCATTTGCTTACCAAACACTGTCTAAGCTCCATCATCTGGACTTGTCTTTCCCTCCAACCATCCCCCTGATGCCCTGCGCTCTAGCCATATTGGTCTTTTTATTTTTTTCCAGAATGTTTTCTATTTTGCCTCCTACTACAAGCTTTTTACTTCAAGGCATTTCCTTCCCTAGAAATTCTCTTCACTCATACACATCTTCCTAAATGTAATTTATCACTTCCTTCCCTAGTCCATCATATTAAAAGTGATTTCTTTAGTGTCCATGTAATGTCCATGCAGGTAGGAGCCACATCTGTCTTATTCACTGTCAGCTTTTCCTCTTTCCTTCCATTTCTAGTAGCAGCACACTGTCTAAAGGATAGTAACGATGATTAAATATTGATTGAATATAGGACCAGTCCATGGTGTGATGATTTAAGGCAGCAGGATCCACATGCCTGAATGTGAGTTCAAATCCTGGACCCAGCAACTTGAGAAACATACCAGGTGTGTGTGCGTGTATACCCAAAGTCCCAAAAGGAAGGAGAAATGAAGGAGACAGGATTGTGGGGTGACCATGCCCAATTTGGGGGAGGTTGCTTTCTCATTTTCCCTCTCTGTCTCTTTCTGATGAGTGCACATACCCTCTGGTTAATGAGTACATAATACATTTCTGTGAGGTTCTGGTAGAAGTTTCTTTTTTTTTTTTTTTTTTTTTTTACTTGTTTAAATTCTGACTCTATTAGTGAATTTAGGCTGTTATAATGAAGAATCTTAGACTGGGTGTCTTATAAAAAGCAGGAATCTATTGCTCACAATTCTTGAGGTTCCAAGTCTGAAATCAGGCTTGCCAGCAGGGTCAGGTTCTGGTAAAAGCCCTCCTTTTGAGGCTTGCAGATAGCTTTTCTCCATTGAAAGAGGTCAAGAGCTCTCTGAGGTTTGTTTTATAAAAGCACTGATCCTATTTATGATCTGCTACCTCCTCAAAGCCCCATCTCCTGATACCACAATGCTGAAGGGGTAAGCATTCAACATATAAATTTGCAGAGGGGAGGAGGGGACATAAACATTCGTTTGTTCCACTGACTCAGCCACTTTCTAGCTAGTGACTTGGGGCAATTGTTTGTTCTTGTGCTTCAGTTTTTCCATGTGTAAAATAAAGATGATAACACCTGCCTTGTAGTGTTATTGTGATGATGAAATAATAATACATGTAATATGTATTTGGAACAATATTTCGCATAGTATATGTATTAATAAAAATGGTGTCTAAGTTTAGTTTTACTTGGAGATCTCTCAATCTCATGCCAAATACATTTCAGAACTGAGTTCATCTTGGGCCTGCCAGGTGGCAGGGTGGTTTAAAGCAACTAGATCCCACATGGCTAACTGTGCTGTTCGAGTCCTAGAGCCAGCAGCCTGAAAAACATACTGGGTGTGTATGTGTGGAAGCTCAAAATCCTGAGAGAAGAATAAAGGAGAAGGGATTGTGGCATGGCCATCCCCTCTAGGGGGCACAATTCTTATTCCCTTTCTCTGTTTCTCTCTCAAATGAGCACATGGTGACCTACTGCAAAAGAAAAACAAATTGAGTTCATCTTTCTGTTTTTCTATGGGATACCAAAATATTGGAATTTCCTTCTCATAGCCTATGGTGATCTTATTTCTTTAAGAGGTTTTTGCCTTTGGGCGCATGTGCTCACTTGCAGGACAGAGAGAGAGAGATGGAGATGGTGAGAGGGAAAGTGAGAAATCAACCCCCCAGGGAGGATGGTCACAACACAGCCCTTCTTCTCCATTCTCCTCCTGGGACCTTGGGGATGCATGCACATGTGCCCTGCGTGAGTGTCTAGCCACCAGGTCTGGGACTAGAACCACGGGTGTCCGTGTGGGAGTCCATTGATGTAACAGTTATGCCATCTGCTGGCCCAATATGGTGATTTTAAATTTTGAAATTTCCTTGTATTTGTTCTTTCCTTTTTATTCATACTGACCTTCATTTAGTTTAGTTTCTTCATTTAGTTCCTGTCTCATCACAGCTCAGTTATTTTGCCAACTTCCTAGGTGCTTTCTAACTGGAGGTCACGTCTGTTCACTTATGCCCTCCTATCAGACCAGGGGCTTCAGTTATTAAGTCATGTGTTCTCCATGACTTTTCTGCACTAGTGGGCTCGGTTTCCACCTAAATTTGTTTATTCACTCATTCATCATCCGTTCATTCAAGCGCAAGTTATTTCACTAAACATTTTGGGTATATAGCACATTTGAATTCTAGTCTCCCATTTCATGCATTCTGCTCTGGCATCTTCATAAACCATAGGCAAGAATTGGCGACATCAGACTTTCAGCATCTACTTTTTTGTCTCTGGGACCTGAAAGCCGCTCCATTTTTTGACTCAGTTTCCCAGTTGGAAAAATGTGGTAAATATGAAGGAGCTAGAATAGAGATGAAAGTAGAGAACACATGGATATAACTTGATACAGTATGACATAAATATCTTGAAAGAGGTCCATAATAAGGGGAGGGTCCCAAGAGATGATTATAAAAGGCTTCAAGGAGAAAGTAGTATTTGAAAGCTTTTCTCTAACCACGGCTTCCTTTTCCTGTTATTTTTCTCTCTTGCTTCTGCAGTTTAGCCTAATTTTCACCCTTACTGTGAACTCAACTTCCGTGAACCCTGCCTATCCTAGTTCATCTCCTGTGACTTGATTTTCCTTCCTGCCTAACCCCAAGGCTATGGTGACCTATTTGCTTTATTATAATATGATCTGTTGAACATCTAGTTTGTGCCATGCTCTTCTAGAAATGGGATATAATAGTGAGCAAAACAGATTGTCTCTGCTTTAAAATCTGCTCTCTGACATTTCTCTTTACTCACTCCTGTGCTCTCATCTAGTCTCATGGTTGTAAATATAGTAGTTCCTCAAAGTCCATGAGGGGTTGGTTTCAGGATCCCCTACAGATCCTAAAATCTGCAATGCTTTAATCCTTAATAGAAAAAGGCATAGTGTCTGCAGATAATCCTATGCACAGCTTCCTGTATACTTTAAATCATCTCTAGATTACTTATACTATCTAATACAATGCAAATGCTAAGTAGGTATTATACCATATTTTTTACATTTTATATTTAAAAATTTTTTTTTCTGATTGTTTTTCATATGTATTTGGTTGAGTCTGCCAATGCAGACGGTAGACTGTTAGGTCTACGTGGACCTTTCTCAAGGTAGTAGCATCTCCCCAAGTTACTCTCCCAAACTCCAGACTCACTTGATCAACTACCTACTCACATCTCCACAGGGCTTATTTCTTATCCTGTGTTCTCCCAGAAAGCAGAACCTGGGGGAAAAGCACAATCTCAAGGAAATGAGAGTGAAGTCAAGGAAAGATTAGATCAAAGGAATGCCATCACTTCTCTCCACCCACCACTACCCAACACACACATACTTCCATTCTGGGTGGGCGCCCAAGAGACCCTCTGGTGAGATGTGTGGTCTGGACATGAGGCAAAGTGTTATTGGGTGGTAACTGCCTGCCTTGATTGGCCAGTGACAGTGAGGGGCAGAATAAGTGACCAAAGGCCACACAGGCAAGCAAGGCCAAGAGGATTTGAGGTGCTACAGACATCTAGATGTTCAAACTGAGTATGTCCAGAACAGAACTGGTGGTCCCCCTCACATCTCTACCAGCACCCTTTCCCGTCTTAATTACCGAGGTTAAAAATCTCGGCATATGGCGTAACAACTATGTTGCTTGACTCCCATGTAGTCAACTGGGGTTCGAGTCCCGGACCCGGGACACGTGCATGTGTGGGCCCAAGGTCTTGAGAGGAGAATGGAGAAGGGATTGCAGCATGGCCATACCCCTGAGGGGTGATTTTCTGCTTTCTGTCTGTCTGTCTGGCGAGCACACACACCCTATAGCAAAAACCTCTCAAAAAAAAAAAAAAAAAAAAAAACTTGACATGATTCTTAGTGCCTTTCTTTTTCCCACATTTGTTTCATCACAAAATTTTGTTCAAAATATGAGGGGGACTTTAAAAAGTTTGCAGGGAAGTACAATTGACGTTTGAGTTTATTTTGATACAAAACATTTGGAAATCTATGCATAGTTTTTTTATGCATGTTTTCCATAGATTTTTTGAAGACCCCTGTATACCACAAACTGACTACTTATTACCACTGCAAGGACCTTTCTGTCTTGCCTGGTTTACTGCTACAGGCAGGAACCACACTTCTGCCTTAGTACTTTGGGGCTGTTCCAGTGCTTCCAATGCTCTTTTCCCAAATATCCAGAGGGCTAAGCCCCTCTCCCTCCAAATCTTTGCTGAAATGTCAGCTTCTCACTGACCACACTGTAAAATCGCAGCTTGACGCCCACTTTAGTCACTCCCATGTACGTCCCAGTTTCTAGAATTCTCTTACCTCTTTATCCTTTCCCTGAGGGATTTTCTTCAAGTATACTATCTGTGTTACTACTTTTTATACATAGTGTTGACTGTTTTTCCCTGCTAAAATATAAGTTCTAGGGTCGGCAGGTGGCATGGTGGTTAAGGTGCTGGACTCCCACATGGCTGAACATGGTTTGAGTCCCAGACCTGGCTGTTTGGTTTTTCACTTTCCCTTTCTCTCTTTCTGTCTCTCTCTAGTCAAATAATAATAATAATAATAATAATAAAAATATGTACATGTAAGTTCTAAAACCCAGTATTTTTTGTTCACTGATATATCTCAAACACTTGGAACTTTGCCCTGCCATCCTAGGTGCTCAGTATGTATTCGTTTAAAAAATTTACATTTTCCCTCTCTTCAGTCTGGTTTATACTGCTGAGATTTATTTCTTATTTCCTCTTCAGTTAAAATGAGAAGGTATATATTGAGTTTCCTTCTTACTTGCCAAAAGTTCTAGATTCTTGTTTGTTGCAGATTTAAGATTAGTCTTGATGTAACAGAATATATGTTTCTGGATAAAGCATCTTTTACTCCCATGAAGAGGTTTTTGCTATAGGACACGTGCGCTCGCCAGACAGACAGAGAGAGACAAAGAGACAGAAAACAAGAAATCACTCCCCAGAGGGGATGGCCACGCCGCAATCCCTTCTCCTCCATTCTCCTCTCAGGATCTTGGGCACGCACGCACACGCTTCCGGCATGAGTTTTAAGCCACCGCATCCAGGACGCAAACTGCTGTCGACTATGTGGGAGTCCAGGGACATAGCCGTTATGCTAACTGCTGGTCCCATGGATAAAGCATCTATTAAAATCCTTAATATCCCTCTAGGTTTAATGCAAAAAGAATGTGAATAACTGTGGGCTAGCAGGTGGCATGGAAGTTAAGGCACTGGATCCCAGATAGCTGACTGTGTGGTTCGAGTCCTGGCCCTGGTGGCTTGAAAAACATGCTAGATCAAGTGTGTGCATGCCCAAAATCCCAAGAGGAGAATGAAGGGAGGGATTGTGGTGTGGCCAGCCCCTTTGGCTGGTGATTTGTCACTTTTCCTCCCCCTCCTCCGCCTTGTGAGCACACACACCCTATAGCAAAAACTTAAAAAAAAAAAAAAATAGTTTCTAGGGACCAGCAGTTGGCGTAATGGCTATGTTGCTGGACTCCCATGTAGTTGACCGTGGTTCGAGTCCCAGACCGGTGGCTTAAACTCACGCCAGGCGTGTGTGTGTGCGCCCAGGATCCTGAGAGGAGAATGGAGGAGAAGGGATTATGGGGTGACCATCCCCCCAGGGACTGTTTTCTAGCTTTCTGTCTCTCTGTCTTTCTGGCAAGCGCACACGCCCTATACCAACCCCCCCCCCAAAAAAATATATTTTCTGGCACTGGTCGAGGAGTGTACCCTACCTAGCCAATTGAATCATCTCATCTTCTCAGCACTCTTCCCTGCTGAGTAGCCCTACTGAGTAGACGAGATGGATGCTTGAAACTCTTTACCTTATGGAATCAATGCAAGATAGAGCTGTGATGGGTGCTTGCTCAGTAATCTTATGATTTTAGTTTTTCTCATTTCCAAATATGAGAAGAGAAAGTACTGGTCTATTTGCCAGTTACAGTTCCTCATGTGAATTAATACTGCATTTTAAAAAAGATTTATTTCGGGGTCAGCAGGTGGCATGGTGGTTAAGGTGCTATACTCCCACATGGCTGATCGTGGTTTAAGTCTAGACTTAGCAGCTTGCTTTCTCACTTTCTCTCTGTCTCTTTCTGTCCTGCCTGGTTAATATATGTGCCCTATAACAAATTAATAATAATGATAATAATAAATTTAATTAGATAATGACTTTTAAAAAGTTTATTTCTTTCACTGGAGAGAGAGACAGAAAAAGATAACCTCAACAAGATCTTCACGGTACAGTCTACCCCCAGCCTCATTCAGACTGGATCATTAACACCACTGTACCCTGGATACACAGGGACACTCCGAGACCTTCCCATGTAGGCCTAACATCCTAGGGCGCTGTGTTACCACTGCTACCAGCTGCCCCTTTAAAATGAAGTTTTAAAAAGACCCCCCCAAAACTCTTGTCTTCTTTCCACTTCCCTCTCTGCTATCCCATTTTTTCCTCCTCTTTATAGTATCTTTGAAAGAGTTCTGTATTTACTGTCCCAATTTTTTTTCTCACATTGTTTTCTTTATATATATATATACACACATATATATATAAAATTTCTTATTTTCACTTAATTGTTGTACATCTTTGTGGGGATACAATGTGAATTTCCAAAGCAGGCATGCAGTGTGCGATAATCAGATCAAAGTATTACCATATTCAATGAAGAATACATTATCATGTGTACTTTCAATTTTTTTCTCTAGTTACACACACACACACACACACACACACACACATCTGGCATAATGGGACCCAGGCTAATGGAGCCTACTCTATCTGGGATAGTACTAGTCTTGTACCAGATGTAGAAAAGAAAGATGGTATTTCTGTCTTTTAAACTTCCACTTGGAATTGATATGTCATTGGTTAAAGCAAATCACATGGTTGCTTCTGAGTTTCACAGGGCAGGGATATAAAATCCTTCCACAAGGAACAACATCATAAGTCATGGCTAAGCTTCAATGACATGGGTAAGTATAATCCACCTTAGTGCAGGAGCAGCAATATTTTTTTTAAAAAATTTTTTAAAACATTTGTTTATTTATTTATCTATTTATGTGTTGTCATTTTTAAGCTGTCAGGTCCAGGACTTGAATTGTGGTCAGCCATGTGGAAATCTGGTACTTAACCATTATGCTACCTGCTGGCCCAGGAGCAGCAACCTTTAAAAAAAAGTTACTAATTTTTATTTTTTAAACTTTTTAAAGTCTACTTATTTCTTCCATGAGAGAGAGATAGATAAAGAGACGGGGAGGGAAAAAGAGAGAGAGACAGTTACTCCAACAGGATGTTTGTACCAAGATCCTGTCCTCAGCCTCAGCCAGCCTATATCACCGGCGTGGATGTGTAGGCACACACCCAGAATGTACAGAGAATCCTCGGGATGCAAACTCAGGACCTTCCCCTATGGCTTCAGCATCATGGATTGTTGCATTACTACTGCACCCTCAGGCCCACAGCAAATATTTTGAAAAATCATACAATCTACCTCAAAGAACCTCTGCCGAGAACAAAGTGAATAACTAGAACAGCATTCATACAAGAGGCTCAGCCATACTGACTCAAGGTCAAGGAGGCAGGAGAGCTCCAAGAGGAAAGCCGCATTGCAGGAGGCCTGGAGGATGGGCACCAAGAGCCTCTCGCAGGTCTCACTAGCCAGCTACCTCTGGGTGGACACTAGAGAAGACAGGGAGAGGTAGGTTGAGCCTGCTATTTTCTCATCACCCTTTTTTTTTTTTTGTATGAAGTGAGTTTTAATTTATTTTATTCCATGTGCTCACCAGAGAGAGACAGACAGTGAGAGGGAAAGTAAGAGATCACCCCCTTCGGGGGATGACCATGCTGCAATCTCTTCTCCATTCTCCTCCTGTGATCTTGGGCACACAGGCACATGTGCCCAGCGTGATTTTTAAGCCACCGGGTTTGGGACTCTGAACTGCAGCCAGCCATGTGAGAGTCCAGCAACGTAACTGTTATGCCATCTCCTGGCTCCTGAAGTGAGTTTTTAGAAACTGTGATGTGGGCCAGCCGGTGGCATGGTGATTGAATTAGCTGGATCCCATATGACCGACGGCACAATTCAAGTCCTAGACCCGGCAGTTTGAGATATACATTGGGCATGTATGTGTGTCTGCCCAAAATCCAAAAAGGAGAATGAAGGAAAACGGATTATGATGTGGCCATCTGCCATTGGAAGTGCTTTCTCATTTCATCCTATCTCTCACTGTCTCCAGTGAGCGCACATGCCCTCTACCAAATTAAAAACAAAACAACACCTACATAACATAGCAATTTTATACAGACTTAAATTGTTATTATTTTTTTTGATAGAGGCTTTTGCTTTAGGGTGCGTGTACTCACTAGAGAGAGACAGAGACAGAGACAGTGAGATGGAAAGTGAGAAATCAACCCCCGCCCCTGGGGGGGGAGAATGGCCACACTGCAGTCCCTTCCATTCTCCTCCTGGGATCTCGGGCGCACGCACACACATACCCCCCCACACACACACGCACACGCCCAGCGTAAGTTTCAAGCCATCATGTCCAGGACTTGAACCAAAGTCCGCCATGTGGGAGTCCAGTGTTGTAACCGTTACATATTATCTGCTGGTCTCACAGACTTAAATTATTTTTTAAATGGATAGAAATCAAGCTCTACCTTGTCTAATGTGTTTGTGTGTGTGCTTCTGTGATGTGGATGTGCCCTGTGCTCCTGTCTCAGACTTACAAGGAGTCATTTGTTACTGGTCTGCAACAAGGTTAGTACAGAATTGGAGAGTAAGTATTAATAATATGGAGTATTTTATATCTTTTGGAAGCAGTAAACAAATTTTTTTAGGTTTGCATTTTGTATTGTTTACTATTTAAATTTCATTGTTACTGTGTTTTGCAGAAACATTGGTTTGCAGTGGATTGAAAATGCAAAATATTTAGTCTGACTTTATAAATAGTTTTAGAAGCACTGGTTCAAGGTATGAGGGTAAACATACTTGAGAATTATTGTGCTAGAATAATCAGCAAATTATCAATGCTACATTTTCTGACCATCCTTCCTCCTCCACAGTTGTATTCCTAAGAATTTATATAAAAGGAACAGAAGCACATTGAGGTCAGCACTCTCTGGCCTTCCTAAATTAAGTTGTTTACAACATTCTCCTCTCCATCTTACACTCTCAATAAAGCACCTGGAAAGAACCCAAAGAAAACAGTGGTATTTTCCATAAAGTCATGGGAAAATAGCATGTAACCCTGAGAAGGTGGAGACATTTAACTTTCCAAGGATAACAAGCTTACTTTTTTGCGGTCCTGTCCAAATTCTGCTTTTTTGACTGTACTGCTCTCATACTCACATAAACAGCTAAATATCTAAGACATTAGTGGTAATAATACAAAAAGAAAAAGCTTCTCTTACCTTTTTATTGGCTCTCTAGGTTCCTACTTCTTTCCTTTTCAACTTTATGCCCATGTCACCCAATGTTTATTAAAGCAACTAGAATAAAATGTTGTTATAAAATGTCTTTTAGGAACTAAAATCTGGTGCTTTTATTTTCAGTAAAATAAAATTTATTGAAGGATGCATTTCAAAAGTACCAGAGAATGTTTACTGTTAAGAATAGTGACATCTCGGGGCCAGCAGGTGACGTAGTGGCTAAGGTGCTGGACTCTCAAAAGCCGACTGAGGTTTAAGTCCCAGCCCCAGTGACTTGAAACACGCCAGGCGTGTGTACGCATGACAAAAATCCCAAGAGGAGAAGGGATTACAGCGTGGCCATCCCCCTGAAGGATGATTTCTCCCTTCCTTTCTGTCTATCTGGCAAAGCACATGTGCCCTATAGCAACAATCTCTCTTAAAACAAACAAACAAACAAACAAAGGAACCAGCAGTTAGCATAATGGCTATGTCGCTGAACTCCCACGTAGTCGACCGCAGTTTGCGTCCCAGACCCGGTGGCTTAAAACTCATGCCATGCGCCTGTGCGTGCATGCCCAAGATCCTGAGAGGAGAATGGAGGAGAAGGGATTGCTGCGTGGCCATCCCCCCTGGGGGTGATTTCTCTCTTTCTGTCTCTCTGTCTGTCTCTGTCTGTCTGGCAAGCGCATGCGCACTATAGCAAAAACCTCTCCCCCGCAAAAAAACAAACAAACAAACAAACAAAAATACCCTGATATCTCTTTAAAAATCTTAGTAAAAGTGGTAATATTGTCAGTAATTCTGTCAGCCTTAATGATAAATCGCAAGACTCTTCTGTTCTCTGCATTAGTTTTGGTTCAGTCATGAATATTATCTTGGCAATACTAGAAACAGAACACAGCGGATACACATCCTAAGGGGAACTGTTACAACTTAAAATTCCCGGTAAGGGATACAGTGGTTCAAGCCATGACCTGAAAAACACCCCATCTCTCCATAGTGAAAGGCTGTCTTAATCTCCGTAGCATAGAAGATGGGAGTTACTGTGTTTCCTAACACTAATTTTATCAAGGTATCTGATTTGGGTGTTTAGATACTTATGTAGTTCCCAAGTTTTCTGTCAAGCGCACACAACACGTATCCACCAATAACATCCAAAGATGGAGCAAGTGGAGGGGTGCTCTTTGTAGAAGCTCTCCCCACCAAGGCTTTTTCCTCTTCACTTTTCCCTACTTCTGTAGAGATTTAGAAGAGGGCTTCTTCTTTGGATGTGTAAGGATGATTTGGAAAACAGAATAAATCTTTTGTTTTTGCAACTTGTTTTTGTTTGTTTTAGATTTTTCCCATAGGGTGCGTGTACTTGCCGGAGAGACAGAGAAAGGCAGAGAGAAAGTGAGAAATCATCTCCTAGGGAGGATAACCATGCTGCAGTCCCTTCTCCATTCTTCTCCTGGGATTTTGGGCACACATGTACAGTACTCAGAGTGTTTTTCTAGCTGTTGGATCTGGGGCTAGAACACTGAGTTGGCCATGTGGGACCAGTGCCTTAACTACCTCGCCACCTGCTGATCTGATTTTTTTGCAGCTTTAAGGCAACTGGAGCAGGAAGGTGGCATGGTGGACCAATCACAGTTCAAGTCCCGGACATGGTGACTTTCTCTGTGTGTGTGTGTGTGTGTGTGTGTGTGACTCTCTAGTGAGCACATGTACCCTATAGCAAAATTTTAAAAAATTTTAAATTTAAAAATAAATAAAATAAGTTTATTTCCTTTGATGATAAAGCCATGAAGCATTATATCTCTTTTCAGGAGTCCCTCCCCAACCCCAACTTTATTAGGGTATAATTGACAAGTAAAAATTATATATATATATATATATGTGTGTGTGTGTGTATGTGTGTGTGTGTTTATATATATAAGATTTTGCTATAGGGTGCATGCACTCGCCAGAGACAGAAGAAAAGTGAGAAATCACATAGGGATTGCCCATGCCCTTCTCCTCCATCCTCCTCTTGGGATTTTGGGCACACATATGCACCATACCCAGAGTGATTTTCAAGCCACGGGGTCTGGGACTTGAACCGTGGTTGGCCATGTGGGAATCTAGCACCTTAGTCACCATTGCCACCTGATGATCCCCAAATTTTATATATTTCTGATGTACTATATGATGTTTTTGTGTATGCATAGGGAAATGATTAACTCAAATTAATGAAAAATAGCCACTGCCTTATCTACTTAGCACTGTGTTTTTGTGGTGAGAACACTGAAGATCTAGTCTCTTGGTCATTTTTAAGTATTCAATATGTTATTGTAAATTATAGTCATTGTGCTGAACAATGGAGCTTTTCATCTGAACACATCCCTAGGCGGCAAGAAAGAATAAGAACCCTTAGCAAATTCATTGTTGTGATTGCCAAGGTCCTTTCTCTACGCCAATTTTCTTAGCAAGGAGTAAGTCCAGTCAGCTAAACTTGACTACTTTTTAGGTTTGCTTTTATTCATTTCTTCCATGAAAGAGGAAGACAGACTAAAGGGTGGGGGCACCCTCAACAGGTTCTTCACGCGGAGATCACCCACCAGCGTCAGCCAGCCCAGATCAGAAGCAGCATACACACCTGGTATGCGGAGGGAGACTCCAGGATGCAAACCTGCAGCCTTCTCACGTGATCTCAGCATCACAGAGTGCTGCACTACTGCTGTATCACTGCAGCTGGCCTGTTCTATTTATACACACACACACACACACACACACACACACATTTTTAAGGGCCTATCAAAAATGGCAAGATGTTTGTGTACATGGCATTAACCGAGATGTGCTTCTTGTAGGAAATGTCTTCTTGCCCACGGAACTTAGAAGACACACATGCCCATGCCTCCCCTGCATCAGCAGATTTTGTAGCATTAAGAGTTTGCATTTACAGATCAGAAACAGTCTTTACTACATCCTCATGAATTGATTGAAGCACATACATGCATAGTTCTGAGGGTCATTTAAAATAGGTCCCTGGGCTAGCTTGTAGCATGGTGTTAAGCCAGCCATATCCCCACATGGTCCACTGCACAGTTTGAGTCCCAGACCCAGGGGCTTGAAAAACACTCTGGGCGCATGTGTGTGCGTGCCCAAAATCCCAAAAAGAGGGTGAAATGAAGGAGACAAGATTGCAGCATGACCATTCTCCTTGGGGAGTGCTTTCTCACTTCCTATCTCTCTCTGGTGAAGGCACACAGCCTCACCAAATTTAAAAACAAAATAAGAAATCCCTTAGTACCTGTATTCTCAAACCGTATGAGGGTTATACACAGTGAAGTGGAATAGAATTTGTTAGAATTTGGTATATGTTCACAGTTCTGGTTCTTGACAGTGTAGTTTCTTTTCTTTTTTTCTTTTTATTTATTTATTTGTGTATTTATTTATTTATTTATTTTTGGAGAGTTTTTTTCTATAGGGCACGTGTGCTCGCCAGAAAGACAGAGACAGAGAGACAGAAAGTAAAAAATCACCTCCCTCCCCAGGGGGGATGGCCATGCCACAATCCCTTCTCCTCCATTCTTCTCTCAGGATCTTGGGCACGCACGCACACATGCCCAGTGTGAGTTTAAGCCACCAGGTCCAGGACTCAAACCACGGTCGACTACATGGGAGTCCAGTGACATAGCCATTATGCCAACTGCTGGTCCCAACAAGTGTTTCTTTTTCTTTCATTTTTAAAAAATATTTTATTTATGATAGAGCACATGTGTGTACACGACAGAGAGAGAGAGAAGCACCTTCTCCAGGACTCAGTCATGCTGTGATCCCCTTTCTTCAGTCCTCCAGCCTGCCGGGGTCCTGGGCACTTCTGCTTATGTCTGGCATGACTTTCAGGGACAGGGACTCAAACTGCGATGGGTGTGTGCTTCTAGTCCCATAGTCCAGTACACTCACAAGTGCACCACAGAGCCTGGGCGGTGCAGTCTTTTTTCATTTTCCCTTTTCTACTTTTTTTTTAAATTGTGAGGGTGCATGGATTTGTGCATGCGCATGAGCGAGGGGGAGAGAGAGAGTACACCCCACGATGAGGCACGGTTGCACCACAACTATTTCTCCATTATCTCCATCATGTCAGAATTTTAGACATGTCCGCCCATTCACCTGGCATGCTTTTGAAGCTGCCATGCCTAGGCTTTGAACCATGCTCAGTCACGTGGGATCTGCCTCCCTTAACCACTGTGATACAGAGCTGGCCCCAGTGTAGTTTCTTAATCAAGGTTCACAGGGTCTCCCTAACTTGACTGTGATCTTGCAAGATAGACTACATTCTTTTTCTTCCCACCCCCAACCTATAGTACAATTACTCTGTGCAGAATCAGCAAATATTATTGTCAGATGTGTTCCTGTCTAGTCTGCTCTTCACGTTACTGTGTAATATAGTATGGCACAGTGCTAAATGGTTTTATAACTGTGGTTTTGAGCCGAACCAGTAGAATGCTTTTATAACTGTGTGTCGGAGCTCCTTGTGCTTTTTCCAGGAAGCTGGAATTGAACCGTTTTCAGGATTTTTATATAACCTAGTCTATTATCTTTAGTCCAAAATTAAACAAATACCATATGCTCTTGTGTCCTACATGACACAAGATTTGAAAGGGTTATAATCAAAATACCCCAAAAAAGGCTTACTCCAGCCCAGGAGTGCTTACTGGAATTATCCATAATGGATGACGAAGCCAAAGGAGTTTTAAAAACATCCTCTCTTTCTTTCCCTTAGGGCTTGTCCTGAATAGTCCCTTCCCTGTCAGAGCTTGCCACACACACAGCAGAGGCGGAACACCTGTCATGGGCTATGAATTAATTACCTGTCCATGGGGCTGACAAGTGGCATGGTGGTTAAGGGCACTGGACTCCCTCATGGCTGGCCGCGGTTCAAGGCTCGTTTTACCTTCCCTCTCTCTTGCTCTCTCTCCTTCTCCCTCTCTGGTCACATTAAAAAATAACAAATAAATAAAGTTAAATAAAATAATTCTTGGGGGAAAAAATGACCTGTCCATACATTTGTCTAACTCAGTAGACTGTATGTGCCTCAAGGCCAGGAACAAAGTTTCGCTCATCCTTCTGGCCTTGGTACTGTCTTACATGCCTGCCTATTGACCTGAGAAAAGGAAGGAAACTCAGCTCCCCAAACACAAGACACAGAGGACCTGATTAGGGATCTACCTGGAGCTGAGATAGCACTCGGGGTAACCTATGGAGCAGCCAGGGAAAGCCCACATGAAAGGTTTTGTTGTTAAAATCCTTTCTTTTTTTCATTGCCAGAGGGCACTTGTGCCTGCCAGAGAGAGACAGCGAGAGGGAGGAGAAAGCACCCCTCAGTGGGTTGTAGTCACACTGTAATCTCTTCTCCATCTCCCCATCCTGTCAGGATTTGGGGCATGCATGTGTGCCTAGCATGTTTTTCAAGCTACCAGGGCCAGGATTAGAACTGTGGTTGGCCATGTGGGATCCACTTCCCTTCACCACTTGGCCATGGGGCCGACCCCATTCTTATAATTCTTAAAGGAGAAGAATTATTAAATAAGAGGCGGATGACTTTTTTTTCCCCAAGAATAAATGAACAACAAAAAAGTACAAAGATGATGTGAAATACACAGAAGGCAAGTTTTCTTCACCGTTTTGAGCTTTTCTGAAGATGGAGGAGTAGTGGTAACTGTGTCACAGGGTTTTTATGAGTGAAATGAAAAGATCCATATGTATCACTTAGCATCCCTGACCCGTCGCACGTGGTTAGTAATGTTGGATATGTCGTCCCATTTCCACTGCATCTAATTAAAATACGCTATTTTTGTATCATTAAGAAAAAAACTAATTGCCAATTCAACTATGGCATAATGATTTTTTTATCATCAAAAATTACACTTATTCAAAAACTTTAAGACTTATTTAGGCAGATTTTTAAAAGAGGTTTTTGCCTTAGGGTGCATGTGCTTGCTGGAGTGAGAGAGACAGAGACAATATGAGGGAAAGTGAGAAATCACCCCCCCCCAGGGTAAATGGCCACACTGCAATCCGTTCTCCTCCGTTCTCTTACAGGGATCTTGGGTACACACGCACAAGTACCCAGTGTGAGTTTCAAGCTACCAGGTCCAGGACTCAGACCACAGTCTGCCATGTGGGAGTCCAGCGACCTGACCACTAAGCCATCAACTGGTTCTAAAGCAGATTTTTAAAACTATATTCATCCTTGTGCCCTATATAAAAAGACGAATGTAAACTAACCATTTAGAACTTTTTCATGTTCCGAGTCCATTCTTTGGAATCACATTTTGACTCTGATACATTGATTTCTATGGTTTTTTTCCCCCCAGTGCTGTTGTCTGTGATAATAAGAGTGTTAGAAATGAGAAATGTAGCATATTGGAGCCAGCAGGGGTCGTGGTGGTTAAGGCTCTGGATCCCACATGGCTGACTCTGTATTTCAGGTCTCAGACCTGGTAGCTTGGAAAACGTGCCAGGCACATGTACATATATGCCCAAAATTCCAAGAGGAGAATGGAGGAAAAGGGATTGCAGCATGACCATTCCCCCCAGGGGTGATTTCTCATTTTTCCTCTTTCTCTTTCTCTCTTTCTTTTGCAAGTGCACACACTATATAACAACAACAACAATAACAACAAACCTTAAAAAAAAAAAAAAAAGAGAGAGAGAGTGTGAGAGAAAGAAATGCAGCATATCTAAAAATGAGCCCCTCTGCTGAATCCCAGATTTTCTTTCAAACCACTGACACCCACTCTCCTTGTGCTTGCTTCATCTTAGCAGAAAGTGTCAGTGGGAGGTTTTCAGACAACAGCCAGATTCGTATTCTTTTCTGGATTTTGCTCTTCATTCTACCTGTTACTTCCATGGTCTTCCTCCATTGCACTGGTTGCTCAGGACAAGATCCCAAGTCATCCTTGGCCCCTCTTCTCTCTTAAGCCCCACATCCAGTCTACCAGGTTCTAAATGCAGAATCTGCCCTCCTCGACTGCTGCTATTCTGGCCTGAAGCATCATCATCTCTTACCTGTAATTACCTCTTAATATGTCTTTCTGTTTCTGTCTTGGCCCCACTACAACTGTTCTCAACATAGTGGCCAGAGCACAGCTTACAAAACTCTCAGGTCTCTTCTCTACTCAAAGCCCAGCTCCTTGTTTCACTGAGTGGAGGCCCAGGTCGTTGTAATGGCTACAGGCCCTGCAGAATCCATACTCCCTGCTTTACATTCCTCTCACCTTCTTACTCACTTCCTATGCTCTTTGTTCCAGACAAAGAGCCTCATGGCTGTTTCTCGGTCTCCCCAACCATGCTCTTGCTGGAGGGTCTTTTTCTAGCTCTTCCCTCTGCCTGGGATCCTCCTTCTCCAGGATCTAATTAACTCCCTCACCTCCTTCAAGACTGCTCAAATCTCAGGTCCTCACTGAAGAACATGGCCACCTTATTTCATACTGCAACCTGGACCTCCTTGAGGCCCTGGTCCACCCCAGTTCCCTTAACCACCCCGCATTTTCTTTTTCCATGGTCCTTATCAGTATAACATACTGTAAATTTTACTTTGGAATTATAGCTGATTGCTAATCTGTCTTTCCGCACAAAGGTATGCATCTTTGATTTGTTCACTGATGATTTCCAAGTGCCTAGAATGGTGCCTCAGGCATTTGTTCAACACTTCTTGATTGTACTAAATCAGGATAAATCCTACGAGCAAAGTCAGTACCAGGTGCCATGGAAGTATATACAAACAGCCTGTACAGGATAGGTGAAGGCTGTGAGGAGTTCATGGCTCGACAGAGCTTACTATTTTTTTTTTTTTGCCAGAGGGCATGTGTGCTCACCAGAGAGAGATCAAGAGACAGAGAGAGTGAGAGGGAGAAAGCACCCCTCACTGGGTGTGGTCACATTGCTATCTCTTCTCCTCCATCTCATCATCCTATTGGAGATTTGGGCATACAAACATATGTGCCTTGCAGTTTTTATTTCATTTTTTACTATAGGGCACATGTACTCATCAGAGAGAGAAATCACTCCCCTCGGGGGGCCGAAGGGGAATGGCCATACCACAATCCCTGCTCTTCTAGTCTCCTCTCAGAATTTTGGGCATGCATGCACATATTTTTCAAGCTACCAGGACTCAAACCAAGCAGTCAGCCATGTGGGATCCAGCCTTAACCTCTATGTCACCTGCTGGACTGCTCAGCATGTTTTTTTAACCCACTGATGCTGGGATTCAGACTTTATAGTTGGCCATATGGAAGACAGGTCTTTTAACCAGTAGGTATGGGTTGACCCACCTCAACTGAACCTTTCAGGATAAAAGAGTCCGACAGGTGGAGTAACCAAGAGGAGCAGTGAAATCATAGGTGCAAAGTACTCTGTTGGTATCTTAGCTTGGATGCTGTAACAAAATGCCATAAACTGAGTGGCTGACATGATAAACATTTATTTCTTACACTTCCAGAGGCTGTGGGAAGACCATGACTAAGGCCTTTGTCCTGGTTTGCAGATGACTGTCTTCTCCACGTTGCAGGAATGATCTAGAGAACATTCCAGATCTTTTATCATTTAAAGGCACTAGACCTATTTATGATGGCTCCACTCTCAAGATCTAATTACCTCCCAAAGTCCCCACCTCCAAATACCATCACATTGGTGGGGTGGGGCAGGATTTCAACACATGAATTTTGGAGAGACACAAGCATTCAGTCCATTGCACTTGGGTATTGTTTTAGGTGAGTATTTGGGATACACCTACTGATTACAGTTCAGAGCATGGCAGTCAACCCCCTAGGTAAAGTACTTCACAGACCCTTCAGCAAAGCTTCTTCCTATCGGAGCTAGCATTTTATTGTAGTACATATTTATACCATTTTGTGGCTAAGTTGCATTGACCAGAGATTTCAGTTTGACCAGCCAAGGTGCTAGCACTTTATTATTTTTGTCCTGGATCAACAGGGTAGTGAAAATGCTAAGGTTCTGCTAGCCAAAATATTAGGTCGTCAGGAAAGTCATGATGTGGTTTTCTATGCAAAAATGAGTCGTGACTTTCCCAATGACCAAAAAGTTATAGGAAGCTTACAGTGAATGTCTTTAGAGAGGAACGCAATGACAGACAGATTCTTCTTATTTGCCTAGACTAGGGTTATACCCAGAGCTTTAGCTATCTTGATACCTTTAAGACACAAACTCTTGAATCAGTTTCGTGACTTATGGTGTCTGATTTTGTATTCTTTACAATATGTGCCATCTGGTGGTTCATATTCAAGTAATTATTCTTGATAATTAGATGTCAGGATCAATTGTTTCTAACTGTTGGGGAGTGCATGTGCTGTCAATGTGTAAATATGACACATTTTACAACTGTACATTCTCAAAAATGTTTGTTGTCTCCTTGAAATTTCAGTGGGCTGGAGCCAACCCTCCCTGTCCTCCCAGTTTTCACTGTGTCCATAGAACTGTCTAAACTTGGTCCCTCGCTGGCACACAGTAATCAATACACATTATTTATTTAAGCGACTGAATAAATTTTGATTTGGAAAAAACATGTAGTGTAAACCTCAAGGACTTAGGGGAACAGAACTTAATGCATTCTTTTGTATCTATAAAATAGGGATCCTCATAGGACCTAGCTCAGCCTTTCTGAGAATTTATATATGTAAGATGACTTTTATACACACACACACATACACACACACGTACATATATAATAGCCTTTGGCACATCTTTTTTTGTTTGTTAAAAAGACTTTACTTTTTAGGACAGTTTTAGGCTTACATAAAAAATGAGCAGTTAACATAGGGTTCCTCTAGACCCTCTCCGCCCCACCCCATGCACAGATCTCCCGTGATTAGCTTCTGACGTTAACACGGTCATTTGGCGTGATTAATGAGTAAGTACTGATACCCTATTACTGTTAAGGAAAGTCCATTGTTTACTCATAGTTCTTTAGTCTTTGCCTAATGTCCATTTCTGTTCCAGGATTCTATTCAGAACACCATGTTTCATTAGCTGTCACATCCCCTGAGGCTCCCATGGCTGGGGCAGTTTCTCAGACTTCCCTGTTTCTGCTTTAAGGACTGCTAATCCGATATATTATAGGAATCCCCTGCATTGCCATTTGTTTTTGGCACATTTCTAACTTCTAAAAGTGTTGGTTACTGTTACTTTTGCTTTATATAATGATTAAAATGTGAGCTAGAGATGGGATATGGATGGGGAATATTTTTGTTGAACACTCAGTATTTAGAAGGATTTATTGTGAAGCTTGGTCAATTTGTCAGTGCTGAAAAACTGGACAAAATTTGGATTGCCCACATCCATCCTTCTATCTGCTTCATGCAATTCAGGAAATACACACCAAGTCCCTGTTATGAGGGTGGAAGTGTGTTGAATGCCGGAAATTCAATGATAAACAAAGTGAAACTGCCCTCATGGGACTTCCAGTAAGACAGACAGTTAACAAACAACTAAGGAAAGAAACAATCTAAGAGATAACTTGTGACCAGTAAGGAAAATCAAATATTGTTGTAGTAAAGACTGTCTCAGGCTGGCCCCATAGCCTAGTGGTTAAGGGAGCTGGATCCCACATGACCGATCACAGTATGAAAAACACGCTGGGGTCATGTGCTTTGCATGTGCCAAATTCTCACTAGATGGAGAGGAGACGGGATCATAGCATCATCATGCCCCATGGGAGTGCTTCCCACCCCCCTTCTCTGGAGAGTTCTCTAACTCTCTCCAGAGAAAGGAAAAAAAAATTCTCTGGCAAAGAAAAAAAATTCAGTAGGTGAGGAGAAGCAAGATGAACTTTATTAAGATTGTGTGTTAGTTAGAATCTAATTTTTTTTTGAGAGTTTTTTTTGCTACAGGGTGCGTGTGCTCACCAGAAAGACAGAGAGAGACAGAAAGTGAGAAATTACCCCCCAGGAGGATGGCCACACCGCAATTGCTTCTCCTCCATTCTCCTCTCGGGATCTTGGGCACACATGCACACGCGCCCGGCGTGAGTTTAAGTCACTGGGTCTGGGACTCGAACCGCGGTCGAATACATGAGAGTCCAGTGACATAGCCATTACGCTAACTGCTGGTCTCTAGGATCTAATCTTAACTGTGAGAGACAGAAAACTTAAAATAATAGGGGCTTCAATAGGGTAGAAACTTTTCTCTATGTTTGGGAAGTCAGAAAGGCAGTCCAGAGCTTACACAGTAACTCCGTAGTTCAGGGCCCGAGCTCTTTCCATCTTGTTGCTTTGTTGTTCATGGGTTAATTTTCCAGATTCACCTCTGGTCTAGGGCAGTTCCTAGTGCTCCAGCCATTGTCTGTGAATTCCAGCCATGGTATCTGAATTCCAGCCAGCGTGAAGGTGAAAGGCACAGGAAAGGGAACTCCCTTTTTCCTATATTTGCATATGTCTGACTGGCCAGAACTTAGATAAGTGGGCTTACCCAGCTGTCTTATCTAGTCTTTATGTAGGTGACCAGATATGCCAGCTAAACATCAGACTTTTTTTTTCCATAAAGAATAGTGGTCCACAACTATAGCTTGCTTCAGAAGCAAAGACTTAGTGAAATACAGATGCTGGTTCTAATCCTAAAGTTTCTTTTTCTCTCTCTCTCTTTATTTCTCTCTCTCTCTCTCTCTTTTTCATTCATTCTTTTCTTTTCTTTTTTTTTTTTCTTCAAAGTTTGCATAGGGTGCATGCATTTGCTGGAGAGAGAGAGAAAGCAAAAATTACCCCTCAAGGGGAATGGCCACACTGAAATGGCCCTTCTCCTCCATTCTCTTCTTGAGATTTTGGGCATGCACGTAAACATGCTTAGTGAGTTTTTCCAGTCACCAGGTCTAGGTGAACTGTGGAGTCGGCCATGTGGGATCCAGCTGCTTTGACCACCACACCACCAGTTGGCTCACCCAGTTTCTCATTCGGTAGGAGATCAACAATTTGCATTTCTAACAAGTTCCCATGTGCTACTGGTAATGTTGGTGCAGGGCCACTTTGTATGTGTGTGTATGTGTACGTGTGTGTGTGTGTGTGCATATAAGTTTGTGTGTAGTTTTTGCCATAGAGCATGTGTGCTCACCTGAGAGAGACAGAGAGTGTGTGTGTATGTGAGAAATCACCCTCTCCAAGAGGGATGGCAACACTGCAATCTCTTTTCCTCCAGTCTCCTCTTGGGATTTTGGGCAAATATATATGTGTGCCCAGCATTGATTTTCAAGCTGCTGGTTCCAGGACTTGAACCATGCAGCCAGCCATATGGAATCCAGGGCTGCAGGCCCACAGGGTTACATTTTGAGAACCACTACCTTAAAAGAAGGGGAACATGGATATTGTGAGAGCAGTCTCTGATGTTCACCATCATTTGAATTTTTTTTTCCTAAGTGAGAGATTTTTGCTGCAGGGCACTTGTACTTGCCAGAGAGACAGAGAGAGACAGAGAGACAGAAAGTAAGAAATCACTCCCTGGGGAGGATGGCCACGCTGCAATCCCTTCTCTTCCATTCTCCTCTTGGTATTTTGGGCACACACACACACACACGCCCAGTATGAGTTTCAAGCCAGTGGTCCAGAACTCAAACCTCAATTGGCCATGTGGGAGTCCAGCACCTTAACCACTATGCCACCTACTGGCCTCCCATTATTTGAATTTTGATCATTTATATTTTTATACTGAGATAAGACAGATTATGCTTTCTGAGATCAAATATCTCATCTTTGATGAATCCATTGTGGGTAGCTGTGTACCATTTTGTCATTTTTGTCTGGGGTCCATGTTTTGGCTATCTTCCTGCTATGCAAAAACTATACCAAAACATAGCAGCTTAAAGTGGTGTTTTGCTTATAACTCTGTGGATCTGCAATCTGAGTAGGACTCAGTGGAGAAGGCCTCCCTGTGCTTTCTCTGTGCTGGCTGGCACTGGTTGGCCCTGACAGAGCCCATATGGTGTCCCATCCATGTCTAAGACTGGCTGTCAGTCTGGACTTCCCTACCTGGAGGCTCTGGGCTACATGAGGATGAAATGAAAGATCTAAGACTTTTATTATTATTTTTTTTAATTTGCCAGAGAACATATGCAGTCACCAGAAACAGAGAAAGAAAGTGATAAAGTACCACCATGGGGCGTGGTCACCCTTCTCCACTTCTCTCTTTGTAGGATTTTGGACACACATGCACACATGCCTGGTGTGTTTTTCAAGTTGCTGGGTCCAGGCCTTGAACTGTAGTCAGCCCTGTGAAACTAGTCACATTAACCACTACCCCACTGGCTGGCCCCTCTAAGGCCTCATAAGGCCTAGAAATCACATTCTGTTAGTCAAGGCCATGAAAGCAGTCCAAATTTAAGGGGAAGGAAGCTGACTGCACTTACTGATGAGCAGAGTGCAAACTCCCACAGGAAAAGAGTGTGCAATTGGGAAGGACTCTTGTCTCTGCAGTAGGCCTCTGCACTCAGGAATGAGAATGTTAGTATTTCAGTAGGAACCCCTTGTAATCATCATATTAACTCAGATCTATCATTCATTGGATTTTATCTCTATCAGGGCCTGAGGGAGAGTTGGATAAAATACTTGCAAAATTTTTCAGTATAGCAAGATCAAATAAGAGTTCAGAAAGTTTTCTTGGTTATTAAAATTTTTTCCTCATGTCTTCATTGATATAAAAATTCAAAAATAAAGACGAGAACCCAAGTTCTATATAAGTATCTTCTATGAACTCTCTTTAGATACTTGGCTACCTTGCTTGAAAGTTGGCAATCTCAATTTTTGAAAGTCAGCGTCTTAAAAATAATCTTCTCTCTTTCTCTTTTACAGTGAATTGCCACTGTAAAAGAGATGGAGTATATAGTACATTTTTACATGTGGTATCATTTTGGATATGGGAAGAGACTCCTCTTTCCCACCTCTGCCCCATGAAATTTGTATAAGTTCCCAAAATCTTACCAGAAGTGATTTGTAATTTGTCCTGAGCATTGCTCTTACTAGATTCTATTGTAGAAAATACCAGGTGGGAGAGTCTTCAGAAAGTTCATGGGACATGCATTTATGAAAAAAAAAATATGCATGGACTTCCAAGTTTTTTATAGCAAAAATAAACTCACACTTCAATTCCATTTTTGCATGAACTTTTTGAAGTTCCCTTGTACTTCTGGGAAGAAAAAGACAGGATGTAGTTACTTCTGTAGTGTGAGTTAGAAGAAAACTCTTGGGAAGGATCTCAGAGTCTTCAGTGCCTCTGGAGGAAAGAAATGCTGAAAGGCAGGTGGTAGGTGGGGTGGTGATAGGGAGGATGGAGAATGATAAGACAGAGGTACTAAGCCCACATTTCTCTCCTTCACACACACTGCTGCTTAGGAAGCATGAATGGAGCTTATGTGTTTTAAAACAACCAATTCCAAACCCACTTTTTATTTTGGAGAGGAAATTTGGTTTCTATAATATGATATTCATGCCTTGTGTTTTTTTTTCCCCTCTAAACCCTTCTCTACAGAGAGTATTTCTTTACTCTTGAAATCTTATCTCCAGTAAGATTTGGTGCCCTTCTCCTGTAATAACTTCTAGCTTTTGTGATTTTCCCTTTGGAATGAAGTATCTTTTCCGGCCCTTTCTTCTCACCCTATTTTCCAAGGCTTGAAAGGCAGTCCTGATGTTTCACTAGGCCTCTGAAGTTGCCGGCCCACTGTGGGAAAATTCCAGCTTGGGCAGTCTGTGTTGTTTGTTCACCAGGTGTGGAATAGACCACAGAGTGGAGCTGCCAGACAGCCTATGTTCTCCTGGTTTGAATAACAAGCTTATTTACTTCTTTGACATTCTTAGGGATACCCGGTCCCCTCTTTTAATTTATGCCTTTACCCAGTGAGAACTAAATCCAACTCACAAGCCCCAAATAGCAACATTCTAGGAAGTCTCTTTTGTTTGAGGAGCTAATATAGTACAGGTCTGTGAGTCAATTATCCCCACAGAAAGCGCATGTCTGTGCTGTGGTTCAGATGAAAAGCTCTGTGACTAACAGGATTCCTTCTTCCTTTCTTTCTTTTTTTGGGTTCCATTTCGCCCATCAGCTGCCAGGTCGTTTCACGACAGTGCTCTTGGCTGAAGTGATTTATCACACAGAGTGAAGGAGAAGTGGGAACTGTCTGGTTTTCTTTTACCTCCTGACAGTGGGCTTCTAATGCATGCAATCAGGGCAGGCCAACAACCCGTTGCTTCAGTGGTGTGAGCTGTGGAAAGGAAACTTGACTCATAACTATTGCAGTTCTGGAGAAGTCCCCGGAATGTAGGGCAGCGAGCCAGTGGATACAGTCTGCCTCCTGGTACTCCCTCCTAAAGCCGAAGGCTCTTGGAAGACGAGATTTAGATTTGCAGCCAAACCAGAGATGGAGGTCCTTCTGTGATCATCAAGGGGAGGTTCACAATATGAATTTTATAGTTAGCTGAGTTTGCCATCAAGTAAACTGGGACTGTAGCTGATCAGGCATTTCACCTTTTTTAAATGTCTACCTAGGCTTCCTCCTCGACTCTGGCTCTTTGGTAAGATCTTCAGGGATACCCACCGCTGTTGAAGGACCCTCAGTGTTGGAGTGTCCCATCTTGCCCTCCTTTGTTATTCTTTTCTCCTCATTCATTTCATACACACAAGTATGTTTTTGAAAAGATGTAGTGCTTTGGCAGATCTATTTAGTGGCTTGCTGTCATAGCAGTAGCTAAAGACAAAGGTGATAAAGTCATCTCTAGACTTGACAGTTCTCAGTAGGTCCACCGGAAAAATAGGTGAGGCATGAACAATGAACAATAGAAAGAAAGTGTTCATTTACTGTCAAGATGTACCAACAAGATGTTAACAAACGGAGGACAAATGTAAATGCCAGCCCTCCTATTTTCTGGGAGAAATCTCTGCTTGAGTCCTCCTGCCTCCAGTGTCTGTGCATGGCACCATCTGTAGGCTAGAACCACCCCAGTTTCTAAGCTATTCATGTTAAGTAAGGAGTATGTCAATGTACTAGAAAAAAAACAACCAGGAAAGAAGAAAGCATTTGAAACAGAGGGAATTTAATGCAAGGAAATGGTTGTACAAAGAATAGAAGAACTGAAAAGTCTAACAATGGCTAGGAGATAACCCAAAGAATAACAACAGTAGGAAACCACTGCTACCTCTTAATTGGAGGTCAACAGGGAGGAGGTACTTTTTTTTTTTTTTTTTTAACCGAAGAGGAGAGACTAGGGTCACCTAGTAGAAAACCAACTGTGGGGCTGTCTATTGGAAGATGGAGCCACAGAGGAGATACCAACGTACTGCCTTTGGCAGAGGGATGAGGGGTACCCTGGGATTCTGAGCAGAGCAGCAAGTGTGGGGGCTGGTCCAGGTGAAGGACCCATGAATTCTACATGTGGGAGAGAGCTCAGAACCAAGTCTTGCTGGCAGGGACCTTGTCTGTATAGTTGTAGGGATGCCTCCTGACCACCATGAAATCTATCAGTGGAGCACCTCCTGCCATGTGTCTGGTAAAGTGCGGTGGTTCAGAGTACTGTGAGTTCCTGATAGGACTGTAAGTCCCATGGATGTATACATTTATTCAAAACCTAATGAGCTGTAATATTTAAATTATGCCTCAATAAACTATACATTAGCATAAACACACTAAAAGACAGTACTGGGCTCTGGAGTCACACTGTCTCCATCTGTTACTTACTAGCTATTATGGACTAAATTGTGTCTCCTTCAAATTCATGTGAAAGCCCCGACCTCTGGTGTTTGGAGACAGGGCCTTTAAGGAGGTAATTAGGGTTAATTGAGATCATAAGGGTGGGGTCCTAATCTGTTAGAACTTGTGTCCCTATTAGAAGAGGAAGAGAAACTAGAGAGCTTTCTCTCTGCTAATGCACAGAGAAGAGGCCATGTAAGGACACTAAAATAGTGGCCATCTTCAAGCCAAGAAGAGAGGGCTCACCAGAAACAAACCATGGTGGCGCTTTGATCTTGGACTTTGAGCCTCCAGAACTGTGAGAAAATAAATTGCTGTTGTTTAAGCCGCCCACTCTATGGTGTCTTGTCATGTCAGTTAGAGCTGACTAATACACTAGCGGTCTTGGCTCTGAGCAAATCACAAATCATCTGCCTACCTTCGTTTCTTCATCTGAAAAATTAGAGACGATTACAGTTGCCTCCTTTCAGGATCTTTGGGAGAGTTAAGAGAAATATAATTTTTTTTAAGAGAGGTTTTTGCTATTATATTATATTATATATAATATATATATATAGAGAGAGAGAGAGAGAGAGAAAGTAAGAAATCACTCACTGGGCTGGTGGGTTGGCCATGCAACAATCCCTTCTCCTGCATTCTCCTTTTGGGATTTTGGGCATGCACACACACATACCCAGGGTGAGTTTTAAACCACCAGGTCTGGGACTCAAACCATGGTTGACTACATGGGAATCCAACGTCACATTTACATCATCCACTGGTCCCAAGTGAAATATAAATTTAAAAGCACTTGACATGTAGTATGTTTATGTAGTTTTTATTGGTCATACTCCAGATTTTTGCCTTAGTATCCTTGTCCAGAATTCCTGATCTCATCTACAGTTGGGAGCTGCCTCTCAACTTCTCTCCTCACCTGTGATCTTGCTGGTTCTTTCCTTGGGACTCTGCTCCTGAAACCTTCCAATCACCATTTGGGGTCCTGCTGGCATTGCTCAGACCTATCATCTGCTTTCTTTTTAGCTATCTGTGCTCTGCTTGCCAACACTATTTCCATCAAGAATGCCACGTCCTTACGACGATGTTCTTTGGAGCATCTAGAAAGTGACCCATGGCTGAGTCAGTATCTGTACTCATTTCCCATAATTCCATCCTCTCTGGTCATGGCTCCCTCCCATCAGCCTGTGTGCTGAGCTTGGTCCAGAATACTTCCCTTTTTAGCACATAGGCTTTTTACACAAACTCATCGATCTGTTGCAGTTCTAGATTTTTCTACGTAGAAATGCATTGAGCTGGAAAGGGATGAACGAATGAGCTTGCTTTGACACTACATTTGCAAAACGAGCATGCTATTTTAGGTTTCAATTTTTTAAACTTAGATTGTGGGCTTATTTGGGCTGGTTTTGGGGAGAAATGGTGTCTGTATGTCACGTAGTCACAGGCCAATGTCACAAGACATTTGTCCTCCACCTGGCTTGTTACTAGCTTTAGCTTTAGTTTATTTATTTATTTATTTATTTATTCATTTTCTACATTAATTCACTATACACCATCACAACACACAAATGAATTTTCCATCCAAAATACACTGTGCATTGGCTCAATCAAGCACATCAACATACATGTTCTCAGCAAATAATTTTCCAATTCTTATGTCCTGCATATCTTGCCTTTTGTTTTGCCATCCTTGATTCCCCATCCCCCACCCTCTGCTATGTCCCATCCTCCTCCCATATTGTCCCTGGCATCCACGGTTGCCCTCCATGCCTTCCCCCCCC
>NW_006159536.1:857995-873248 GCF_000334495.1 Tupaia belangeri chinensis
GCAGCCCCCGCAGCCACGCGCAGGCCCGGTGGCCACGCGCAGGCAAGGCAAGGCAGCGGAATGCGGAGCAGAGCCCCGGCCGCGTAGGCCCAGGTCCACCGCCGCCAGGCAGGCCCAGGCCCGCCCTAGTTTTTTTTTTTTTTAATAGAGGTTTTTGCTATAGGGAGCATGTGCTCACCAGAAAGACAGAGAGAGACAGAAAGTGAGAAATCATCCCCCAGGGGAGATGGCCGTGCCACAATCCCTTGCCACCTATTCTCTTCTTGGGATCTTGGACATACACGCACACACACCCAGCATGAGTTTAAGCCACCGGATCTGGGACTTGAACCACAGTTGATTACATGGGAATCCAGCGACATAGCCATTATGCCAACTGCTGGTCCTGTTCTTACTGGTTTTATGTGGCATTGGGATCTGCGGCTGACTATCTGGAGTTTACTAGATGATTTGGAAGCAGTGACTGACAAGTTTGTCATGACTCCCTGTGTATATCAGTTTTCTCTTGTAGTATACCTCAAATTTAACAGCATAAAATGACCCACATTTATTATCTTAGAATTTCTGCAGTATTTAGTCTTCTAAAACTACAAAATGAAGTGCCAGCAGGTGGCGTAATGGTTAGGGAACTGGGCTCTCATATGACCAACTGCAGTTCAAGTCCTGGGCCTGGCTGCTTAGAACTGCCAGGCACTGTGTGTATGCACCAAATCCCAGGAGGAGAACGGAGGAGAAGGGGTTGTGGTGTGGCCATCCTCCATTGGGGGATGATTTCTCGCTTGCCCTCTCACTGTCTCTATCTATATCTCTCTTTAGCGAGCGCACGTGCCTATGGCAAAAACCTAAAAAAAACAAAAACAAACACTACAAAATGGTACAAGCTTATTGTAACAAGTTTAAATATTGAGAAACTTCTGAAGTGCCACCGATACACATGTCCTCTATTCCTTTATATTCCTCCCAGAAGCAACTACAGGTAACTGTTAAGTGTTATTCATTCAGAATTTTCTATGTTATGTATTTATTATAGAGGTTTTTTCAATAGGGTGCATGCGTTTGCCGGAGAGAGAGAGAGAGACAGAGACAGTGAGAGGGAAAGTGAGAATTCACCCCCTGGGAGAAAAGGCCATGCTGCAATCCGTTCTCCTCCTTTCTCCTCCCAGGATCTTGGACACTCATGCACTTGTGCCCAGCATGATTTTCAAGCTACCGGGTCTGGGAATCAAACTGTGATTCCCCCCTGGGGGGTGATTTCTCGCTTTCTGTCTCTATGTCTCTCTCTGTCTGTCTGGCGAGCGCACGCGCCCTACAGTGAAAATCTCTCCAAAAAAAACCAAACCAAAACAAAACAAAAAAAAACTGTGATTGACAATGTGGAAGTCCAGTAGCATAACCACTACACTGTCTGCTGGATCCCAGATTTGTCTATGTTTAGATGATCACATACACCTATTCTTTTCCACTTTAAAACAGCAACAATGACTCATATTCAATTTAATCAGGACTCTTGTCTGCAAGTGGTAGAAACCCTATGTGAAATATCTTAGGCAAAAAGAAGAATTCATTACCAAAAGAATTTGAACCGCAGGGCTCACTGTCGTCTTTTGTGTCTTCTCTGAGATCAGCATTTTCCACAGCCTGGAACTATGGTCACCAGAAGCAGCCTGGCTTACTCTCTCAGGCTTCCCACTTAGAGAGGACTAGTTCCTTCGCTTTCAGTTCTAAATAAAATAGTCCCAAGAAAGGCTGTGACTGGTCTCATATATCACTAACAGTGCTTTCTGTGGCAAGTCACAGAAAGCCCAGCTAAGAGTGACTGGCATTAGGAGTTTATCCTTTTCACGGAACAAGATGTCCAAAGGTAGGTGGTTGTTCAGTGGACCCGAGATGCCAGCTGCCCTGCACTTTTCTAGGTCTTGTTCCCAGGGTTGCAATATGTGTAAGGCAGCTCTAAATATCATGCCCTCACTTGACACTTTTCCTTACCTTGGCCTCTCCCAAAGCTGAAGCCTGAGACAGGCTATAGTGGTTGAGAAGTGATCACAGACAGAGGAGCAGGGCCTGGGGAAGTGTTTTCTTTTCTCTCCTCCATTCTAGCTCTCCCCAGAAATCACTATGGATAATTGACAGTATTATTCATTCAGATTCTTTCTGCATGTAGATAAACACACGCCTGATGGAAGCATGCGTTACTGGCAGTGCTGTGAGTGTCTGATGCTAGATCCTGCTGGAACCTCCTGAGGGGGCCTTATGAAATATATCTCAGAACTGTTATTTTGGGGTACCAAAGGGGGAAACATTTTTCTATCAACAATCACCCCTAATCAGGCAATCTGACAATGAATATAGTTCCCACTCATTGCACATACGTGGTATGCACAGTTCATAGCTGCACGGTGTTTTGTAAACAGATGAACTACACTTCCAACTACACTTTGCCTGTCTTCCTATTAATGGATGTTTGGCTCACAGCCCTGGTTTTATATAAAATTGCCATAATGATTTCAAAGGGCAGGGCTTTTGCAAGGGGTTTGATTCCAGGACTGAAGACCCCTCTTTTATCTCATGTCAAGATTTGGCACATTCAAAAATTAAAGCACTTATTCATCTTTTCAAAGCACAGTTATCTCAAACTACTCAGAACAAACAGAAAAGAGGTAAAAATAACCTCTAAGTAGCCCCAAAAGATGACAGACCACCATGAATTCTGGGAGGAATGAACAGACCTGTGTGCATTGTTGCTCTGGTTTTATCTTTTAAGAATTATGTTATTTAACTTTATTTATTTATCATTAATTAATATTATTATTTTCCAGTTTGATCAGAGAGAGAGAGAAAGAAAGTGATAAAGCAAGCCACCAGGTCCAGGACCAGGACTTGAACTGTGGTTGGCCATGTGGGAGTCCAGCGTCCCTAACCACCACACCACCTGCCAGCCCCAACTCTGGTTTTATCTTAAGTCTCATACACTTCACTTGTGAGAGAAATCTTTATTAGTACCCTATTTAACTTTTTATTTTAGAAAAGTGAGAAAGTACCCCCCATTTCTCATGGAGGGTGGTTATGCTGCAATCACCTTCTCCATCTTTTCTTTTGGGATTTTGGGCATGCATGCACATGCACCTGGCATGTTTTCCAAGATCTTGGAACTCAGATTATACAGTCAGCCACTTGGAATCCAGCTGCCTGAACCATCATGGCAGTTGCTGGCACAACTTCTTTTACCTTACAATTCTAGCTATATTGTATCATAGGTACTATCTCCACAACAAATGCAAAGGGGAAGGAAGCTGCTAAATCATACCAACAAAATCAAAGTCAAAAAGCAAACACTGAGGGACCAGCAGATGGCATAATGGTTATGTCACTGGACTCTCATGTAGTCGACCTCAGTTTGAATCTCAGTCCGGGCAGCTTGTCAGAGAGAGACAGAGAGAGGAGATTGTGGCATGGCCTTTCCCTCTAGGGGGTGAGTTCTCACTTTCTGTCTCTCTGGTGAGTGTACACGCCCTATAGCAGAAAATCTCTCTCTCTCAAATACATAAATAAATAAACAAAGTGACCACTGAAAGCACCAGAGGAGACATTAAAAAAAAAAAAAAAAAAGGAGAAATAACATAAAGCTTTAAAAACATAGCACAAACATGCAAAGGAAGATCACTGTTCTAGCTACTCTACAGAACAGTAAAAGAACTGAGATTCACAGCCCCAAAGAATTGTTAACACTACATTCAGAGTACTCTTTGAAAGGCAAAGAAATGAATAATTAATTTTATGCTATTATATCTTTTCATGCAGTATTAATTCAGTATAATTATTCTTTTTGTGTAATATAGTTGAGAGAGGTTTCCCAGTAAGTAGATTTTAAAGGATGAAAAAGTTGATTCTAAAAGCTATGTGGAACTTCACTCTCTGAACAACTGTCTTCTATGGGGTTTTAGGTAAGGAAATTCCCCTTGAAGACTAATGGGAAGCCATTGGGGATGACTGTTCCTCCTCTTTCACAAGGGGTGATGTCCACCAGCCTCTCCTCTACTTGAGGCCAATGGCTCTGCGATGGTGCTCAGGCTTGGGAGTGCCCTTTACCATCACCATAGGTTCTTGTGTGGTAATGGTTTTGGCTGGGAGGCAAATCTTTTTCTTTTTTTAAAGAATTATTTACCTTGGGAGCCAGCAGTTAACGTAATGGCTATGTTGCCGGACTCCCACGTAGTCGACTAAAGTTTGTGTCCCGGACCCGGTGGCTTAAAACTCATGCCGGGCACGTGTGCGTGTGTGCCCAAGATCCCGAGAGAAGAATGGAGGAGAAGGGATTGTGGCATGGCCATCCCCTCTGGGGGGTGATTTCTCGCTTTCTGTCTCTCTGTCTCTCTCTGTCTGTCTGGTGAGCGCATGCGCCCTGTAGTGAAAAACCTCTCCAAAGAAAGAAAGAAAGAAAGAATTATTTTTCTTAATTTTATTTATTGTTATTATTTTTTAATTTGATCGGGGGGGCGGGTGGAGAACATGAAAAAGTAAGCCACCAGGTCCAGGACTCAAACTGCAGTTGGCCATATGGGAGTCGAGTGCCCCAACCACCACTCCACCTGTTGGTCTCTGGGGAGGCTAATCTTGAGATTTTTATCCACCCTCCTAGAAATTTCCACAAATGAGCTAGAATGGAAGGGGAAAGAAAACATTTTTTTTTTCCAGGAAAAAAGGAATTTTGAAACTTTTTCTACAAAAGGTCTGAAAATAATAGGGGCCAGTAGATGGCATAGCAGTTGCGTTGCTGGACTCCCACATGGCCAATCATGGTTCAAGTACTGGGCCTGGTGGCTTAAAACTTACACTGTGTGTGTGTGTGTGTGTGTGTGTGTGTGTGTGCGCATGTGTGCCCAAGATCCCAGGAGGAGAATGAAGAAGGGATTGTGGTGTGGCCATTCCCCCTGGGGAGTGATTTCTCACTTTCCCTCTCACTATCTGTCTTTTTCTCTGGTGAGCACACACAAACTAAGGTTAAAACCTCTACTTACAGGACTAACAGTAGATGGTATAATGTTTACATTGCTGGACTCTCATGTAGTCGACTATGGTTCAAGTCCCAAACCTGGCAGCTTAAACCTCATGCCGGGTGTGTGAGAGTGTGTGCCAAAATTCCTGAGAGGAGAATGGAGGAGAAGGGATTGCAGTGTGTCTTATCCCCCTGGGGTGGGGGGTTGATTTCTTGCTTTTTATCTCTCTGTTTTTCTCTGTCTCTCCAGCAAGCACATGTACCCTATAGCAAAAATCTCTCTAAAACAAAACAAAACAAAAACAAAAAAAAAAACCTCTATTTTTTAAAAAAAGCTCTAAAAAGATGTGCTATGCTGTTTACTTCTGTTTAGTTTGTTTTAAATTTATTTACTTATGTCTTCTAGGAGAGGAAAGAAAAGTGTGAGGGAGAGTGCATGCAAGAGAGAGATATCCCCCAGCAGGTGTTGAAGCTTCAATCCATCTACAGCCTTGAGACAACCTTGAATCATATACTAGCATGTGCCTGTACTGCTCAGGGAGGTCTCTGGACTTGAACTGGCAACCTTCTTATGTGGGATTGACTCACAGAGTGGTGTTCACTGCTGTGCCCCAGTTTGGTCCTTAGTTTGTTTTACTGTTAGTTAATGGTAGTACTCCAGTGGTGACATCACTTGTCCAGGTTATTACTCTGTGTGTGTGTGTGTGTGTGTGTGTGTGCCTGAGTGCATACTCATGTGCATAGACTTGAAATTGGCTAATACCATCAAATAGAAAACTTTTGTTTTGTTTTGTTCCAGAATCCTGAAGACCAAAGCACCAATCACATATGTCTAGCCTTATTACTGTCATTAATGTTACTACTCTCTCATGACCATTTGTTGTCATTTCTTCCTCTGTCTTCCTTTCTTTTTCAATCTTTCACACTGTGCTAGACCCCCAAAGGATGTCCATGTCTTAATCTCCAGAACTTGTGAATATATTAAGGTTGCAGGTGAAGTTAAAGTTGTTTATCAACTGGTCTTAAAATAAGGAATTGATCCTGGGTCCTTAAATGGGTAAAGCAGGGGCTAGCTGTTTGTCATGGTGGGTAAGGTGACTGGCAGCATGGTTCAAGACACAGGCCCAATAGCTTTTAAAATTATGCCAGGAACACGTAAGTGAATGCACAAAATTCTGGAAAGGAAGGGATTAAGGGATTGTGGTGTGGCCATCCCTCTGGAAGATGTTTTCAAGGTTTTTTTTTTTTTTTAAGTTTTTGTTATAGGGCATGTGTACTCAACAGAGAAAGAATGTGAAAGGGAAACCAAGAAATCACCGTTCCCCAGGAGGATGGCCACACCACAATCCCCTCTGCTCCATTCTCCTCCTGGGATTTTGGGCAAGCATACACACGTGCCTAGCATGAGTTTTAAAACACCAGGTCTAGTACTTGAACTGCTGTCGGCCATGTGGGAGTCTAATGCCTTAACTGCCATGCCACTTGCTAGCCCTTTAATTTCCCTGTGTCTTCCCCTCTTCCTATGTTTCACTGGTGAATGCATAAGCCCTAATAGCGAACCATTTGATGGAAGCAGCCTGGAATACTGAATCTCCAAGGGATCCAGGTGATGCAGAATTGCCCACCTGATGTAGCACTCAGAGTGAGCAAGACACTGGACTGTATAGAGTTAAATCCCTGGCTCACGTGTTCATGTAGCACGGTCTATCTTATCCTGACTAATTCATGTTTTATAAAACATGTTCTTTGGAGAATGCCTCCCAGTTGTCATATAAATACCTGTAACTTATCAATTTATTGTGGTGTTAAATTTGCAGGAAGAGGGACCAATAGATGGCATAGTAGTTATGTCGCTGGACTCCGACATGGCTGACTGCAGTTTGAATCCCAGACCGGGTGGCTTGAAAATCATGCCAGGTGCATGTATATGCATGCCCAGAATCCTGGAAGGAGGAAGGAAGAGAAAGGATTGCGGCATGGCCATCCCCCTTGGGGGTGATTTCTCACATTCCTTCTCACTGTCTCTGTTTTTTCTGTCCCCCCACCACTTCCCTCACCCCCCCCCCCAGTGCATATGCTCTAAGGTAAAAACCTCTAAAACAATTTCCAGGGAAAGGGTGGAAAGAGAGAGATAAACTAAGCTTTTAGTATTCATTATTTTTCTTTTCAGTTACTGGAAAAATATGCCTACAGCTACCAAGACCTAGTAGCATAGGTTATGCGCATCCACAGAATATACATATACCTCAACATCTGTCGAAGGAGAGAATTTCCAGGCATCTCCTTTACTGTTTTCTGTTTAGACCATTTCTCTTAATTTGCTATCACTATAAATAAATAGTAAGATTAAGCATCGACTCTTCTTAATTTCTAACTCCAGTAGATCATTTGTGTAATTAATCACAATTGGCTCACTACAGCATATTTCTATTAAAATAAGAACATAAAAATAAAACAAAACCAATGAGTCTCTGCATTAAATACCTGTAACTAAATATGACCTAATTTTTTTTAAAAGGGAGGTTTTTGCTATAGGTGCGTACACTTGCCAGAGAGACAGGGAGAGACAGAGAGACAGAAAGTGAGAAATCACGCCCCCCCCCAAGGGTGTGTGTGGCAATGCTGCAATCTCTTCTCCTCTGTTCTCCTCTCAGGATTTTGGGCACGCATGCACATGTGCCTGGTGTGAGTTTCAAGCCTCCGAATCTGGGACCCTAACCATGACTGGCTATGTGAGAGTCCAGTGTCGTAAATATTATGCCATCTGCTGGCTTCAAATTGACCTAATTTTGATGCTTATTCTTGTCAGAATGCACTGCAGCAAGCCATTTATTAACATTTATTGAAATGTTAGTTTATGATATTCATAGAGGTGTTTTATTTTGTTTTGTTGTTCAAAGTTTTGACGTAGGGTACACACACTTGTCAGAGAGAGACGGAGAGAGGGAAAGTGAGAAATCACCCCTAGGGGGCCTAGTCATAATGCAATCCCTTCTTCTCCATTCTTCTCTCCCTGTGTGACTTTGAAGCCACCAGGTCTGGGGCTCAAACTGCAGTAGACCATGTGGGAGTACAGCTGCCTCAACCACTTCACCATCTGCTGGCCCTGTACAGGATATGTTGGTCATGTTTTTGAAATATTCAGAATATTGAAGCATGCAATACTTAGGTACAGGGGGTCAGTTTGACTGTTAAGTTCTTATTCCAACTTCTCACCTCAGTAGCTAGGTGACCTTGGGAATTATTTTATTTCTTTGAGCCTTGCTTTCCTTTTCTGTAAAATGTGAGTAGTAATAGCTAACCCCTCAAGGTCTTGTGGTGGGAATTCCAAGTGACACTGTGAGTAAATTGCTCAGTATTGTCATGGTTGTTGGTGATGATGATGAAGATGTTCAAGACAACCAGGTTTGGGAATGGTTTCAGCTGTCACTGCTGAGCACTCCGGCTGTTACCATTTATGCATCTTGGGACAACTTATCCTCTTTCATTCTCACTTTTTTTGTGTATGAATGGGGATGATTATAGTTATTTGGTAGACTTGTCAGGAAGGTTAAATCAAATAGAGTATTAAAAAATAGTGTTTACCACGGAGGTGGATACACAAAGGATTCCATAAATACTAGCTATTATCAGGAAAACCGAAAATTGGAAAACTGCTATTTAGTTTACCTAGTTAGTACACGTATCATCCCAAAGAATATTCTCTGTTACCGAGTCCTTTCACTGTTTCCGGTGACCTTAACTGTGGCTATTATTCTCTGAACTACATGTTGAATTCTGATACCGAGAATTTCAATGTTATTCGACATTTGTTTTTGTATTTTTCAATACTTGAATTTCATGTGGTTTTTTATCTAGAAAATAATTTTGCAGTTGTATACAAGTTTCACTTGCCCATGATGGATTTAAGTCCAAGTCCACATTTTTGCTTTTCCTCTTTTTATCCTCCTCTCTTCATTCCTTCTTTCTGAATCTCCTTCCCGTGCTTACTGCCTCCCTCCCTTTATTGTAACTTCAGGGACCTACAGCATGAAGGACTAGATCTGTTTTGTGGATGAGAATATCTGAAAATGTAGTAACAAATCTAGCACTGACCATCTTTAAAAAAGTATTTATTTAATTTTAGGTATCATTACTACTATTTTTTAATTTGCTACAGGGCACACACACTAACCAGGGAAAGACAGACAAAGAGGGAAGGGGAGAAAGTAAGCTGCTAGGTCCGGGGTTTGAACCACAGTCAGTCATGTGGGAGGCCAGCACCTTAACCATCACACCACCTGCTGGCTCAGTGCTGACCATGTTTTCACTGCTCTATGCCCATCTAAGTGATTATCTATTTTCTTACATAGAAGCTACCATCACTCTAATTATTACTTTCATTATCATTTCTGCTCAAACTTTACATTTTTTAAATTCACTGAATATATAATTTCATTTGATCATTATAAAATTTTTCATGTATTTCTTTCATGAGAGAGACACAGCTGCAATAGGGTCTCACACTGTAATCTTCTCCAAGCCTTTCCTCTCCAGCCAGGATCACGAACACATACCTGGTGTACACAGGTCGACCAGGGAACCAAACCCTGATCCTCCATACAGCTTCCAGCATGGCAGAACATTGCACTACACTGGGCTAATGTGGCTGGACCCATTTGATCACTTTTAACCCAAGCTTCTTTCTTAAATGGCACCATAAACTTACTCTCTCCAAATTTCCTTACTAATTTGAAGTCCTTAAAGAAGATGCCAAACAATTAAAATCTGTAGTCTTCAAAATACCTCAAAAATATAAAATAACATTGCTTGAGGTTCAAGTCTTGATCACATGGGGAAAATGTTCAAGGGAAAACAAACAATTTCTTCCTTGGATTCCAATTCTGTACCCATTTGTTTGGCACCAAGCTGCAGGGAAAATATAGATTGTTTCCAGTTAAGAGGATTCACTTTCTGCAAATGTTAAAGCACATGGACTCTTTTAGGAATTGAGTATATTAGTAATATTTTTTCCCAGTTTTGTTATATGGAGTGTGTACTCGCTGGAGACAGAGATGGGGAATGAGAAAGCACACCCATGGGGCATGGTCATGCCACAATCCCTTCTCATCCCCTTCTCCCATTCTTCTAGGTTTTTTGTTTGTTTGTTTTGTGTTTTTGTTTTGGCATGCACACATACACTCCTGGTTTTTTAAGCCATGGATCTGGGTCTCAAACCATGCAGTTGGCCATGTGGGAATCCAGCTGCCCAATCACCATGCCTCTGGCTGGCCTAATATTTTATTTCTAAGGGAGAAAAAGTACCAGTGAATATTAACAGCTATCGTGAAGTCTCGTTAGATGAGGTAGTGTTCTAGAACTCTCGGGCTTTGGTTTGAAGGACTAGCCCTCCCAGTCTTACTAGGGGGGATTTCCTTATTCACACCTGAGAGGCTTAATGGGGCTGCTTTCTGTTCCGGTGTCTGGATAGTCCGCAGCTACTTGTGTGGCCTTCCAGGTGGCCCTTACTCTCAGGTTAATCAGGTACTGGGATGAGTGAGGAGCACCATCTCTGTCCCTCTCCAGAGAAGTGAATGTCTGCTTCTGACTGACACTGAGAGGTGACGAAGAACAGAAGCCTGCCCACAGACATGGCAAAGTCAGCACTAGCATTGCAGGGCTGAAACCAGAATGTGTGCTGGGGGCCAAGGTGAAATGATCCGGGATTGCTTCCTCATTTCAACCTACTTTTGTGAATGTATCTTTATTTATAGCATGCTTTGACATACACCAGCTTCCATGGTCCTTACAAGAAGGAGGGAGGCCTCGCCAATGTTTATAGAGAGAACATGGAATCTTTCCCCAGTAAGATTTCCAAATAAGTGATAATGTGGGGGCTAGGGTGTATTTTCTGACCCTGGCACCACTCACTGTTCAGACTGTTGCTAGGTGGGGCTGGTCTTATTCCTGGGCAAAGATTATGGTATGACTTGAAGCCCAGTGACACAGCCTCCAGGCACTGGATTACTTCTATTGTGCATGATTTTATAAAACTCCATAATTTTTTATGTTTTTTTTCCCCCCCTTTAATTGCCAGAAGATGAGTGCACTCAGCAGAAAGAGAGAGAAAGAAAGCACCTCACTCCCTATGGGGTGTCATCATACCATAGTCCCTTTTCCTCCCTTTCTTCATCTGTCAGGATTTGGGGCATGCATGCATATGCACTTGGTGTGTTTTTCAGCCACTGGAACCAAGATTTTAATTATGGTCAACCATGTAGGATCTGGCTCCACTTACCATGTTTAACCACTGCTCTATGAGGCTGGCCCCAAATTCTACCATTTTGCATCAGTCATTCTCTTGATTAAGCCAGTTCTTCTCCAAGCCTTCACTTACAAGTGCAAAGAATTCCTAAGAGGGGTAGGTAAATCATAAATTTATTTGTCATATTAATTTCTCTCTTGATACCCAGCTGAGATCACGGGACTTTGGGATGGAAATGTTGATAGCAGATGAGAAGAGGGAACCTCTGAAAGTTGCAGCATCTGTTCTCAAGGGCAGGCCTATCGGTTTTCTGTTGTTTTGTAACCAATTACTGTAACTCTACTAGCTTAAAACAACATTTATTTATTCATTTATTAAAGATGCTCTGTCACGTTTCAATACTCTTGCCTCCAGCTGGAATCACAGGTGCGTGCCACCGTGCCTGGCAATTTTTTCAAATAGGGTCTCACTGTGTTGTCCAGATCAGCCTCAAGCTTGTGACCCTCCTGACGAGCTTGCCCAGGCTTCTGGGGTTAAAGGTGTATGCCACCATGCTTGTCCTTTAGGTTGGAGAGGAATCAAACCTATATGGTCCCAGCCTCCAAAGCATAGCATCTTAGCCAGGTACCACCATGGCTGGGCCCGATTAATTATCTCAGTTTCTTTGAGCCAGGAGTCTGGGCATGGGTTAGCCGGATCTTCCCTCTACACAGAGTCTCATGTGACTGCAATTAGAGTGTTGACTGGACTGCATTGCTGTCTGAACTTAGGGCCCTTTTTCAGGCTCACATCGCTGTTGGAAGAATTCAGTTCTTCATGGTTGTAGGACTGAGGTACTTAGCAATTAGAGAGTACCTGTAGTTCCTGTCTCGTGGTCCTGTCTATAAGCAGTTCCTATCACTGTACCTTCCTTCTTCAAGGCCAGTTGCAAATCCTCTCTCTCCAGTCTCTAAGACTAGATTTGCTATAGGGTGAGTGATCTTGCTGGGGAGAGAAAGAGAGAGAGAGAGAGAGAGAGAGGGAGAACTCCTCAGGGGGATGGCCATGCTGCAGTTCCTTCTCCTCTGTTCTCTTTTCAGGATTTTAGGATTTGGGCCACACATGCATATGTGCCTGGCCAGGACTCTGTGCAGTCGGCCATGTGGAATCCAGCTGCCTTAACTACCATACCACTGGCTGGCCCTCAGAGTTACACTCTTGTGGTTTGTGACTCCAGGGAAGCTATGACTGAAAAAAAGGTGCTGAGCTGGGCAAATATGGCCCTATAACCTCCCACAGGTCTAATTATAAAATGAAAGAAAATGTACTTGAACAGATCTGGGTCCTGTTCCTGGGTCCTCACTCACATGTGTGGATTTGAGCCTGTAATGAAATCTCTCTGAGTCTCAGTTTCCTCACCTGGAAAGCCTTCCCTCCACCAGAGTTTCTGACTCAAATAGGTTTGGTTTGGAGCCCAGGAATTTGTAATTTTTTTTTTTTTTGGAGAGATTTTTGCTATAGGGCATGTGTGCTCGCCAGAAAGACAGACAGAGACAGAGAGACAGAAAGTGAGAAATCCCCCCCCAGAGGGGATGGCCACACCGCAATTCCTTCTCTTCCCTTCTCCTCTTGGGATTTTGGGCATGCACAAACATGGGCCCGGCGTGAGTTTAAGCCACCGGGTCCGGGACTCTAACCACGGTCGGCTACATGGGAGTTCAGCGACATAGCCATTATGCTAACTGCTGGTCCCAGGAATCTGTAATTTTGATAAATGCCCACAATGGCTTTTAATGGTCAGGGAAGTTTGGATAATAAGTCCATTCACAACTGGACATTAGCCAGCAGCTATGGGCTCAGGAAATAAGAATCAATACTGGGAAAGGCATTGACCTTTTGCAGGCTCAGGTAAAGATTCAAGGAAATATTTCAGTCCAGATAGAATGTTCTCAGGAATAAAATTGTATTGAGAAGCTGAGGGTCTGGGAAACTGCCCATAGTCTGAGTCCAGTCTATGATTAGAAACCACATCATAGAATGGACCATCACAGCAGGCAGAGAAAATGTGTATGCTGTAGTATATTGGGTCCCCCTTTCCACCACCGTCACCTTTCCTCAGCTTCGAGCAGCCATCTTCCTCCAATTCCTAGACCTAGGCTAGTCAGGGTTCTTCAGGCTGCAGCTGTCACTGGGTCACTGCAGGGGCTGATGCTATCTTATCTCTCAAGAGTGTTCGTAGCTGCTGATAGAGCAGGGCTGCCTAGCTCACAAAAGATAGAAATTCAGGGAACATTTGTTGACTAAGTGAATCAGTAGGAAGTGAGTGTTAGATCTCATTCTAAGCATTTGCCTGGTCTGGAACTTGGTACCACTTGATGTACTCTCTGATTCTCAGCTTCCCTGAGAACACGCAGGGGTTCTCTTCTGTGTCCCAACACACTCCTACTGAACCGAGTGCAACCCACAAGGTGATTATTATAGTTTATTTGTTTATATATACATAAAATGTACAGAAAATCTTTTCTTTCCAGCTAAAAGAAATCAACTACCTGTGATATCTTGATGTACAATGTGAAACTTTTGGGCCGGCCAGTGGCATGGTGGCCGTGGGACATCTGGCTCCCTTAACCACTAGGCTACCAGGCTGGCCCTGAAAATATAAAAGAAGTTTAAGTAGTCTAATTTAAATGATGATTGTAATAAACTTTGTGGCGAAAAGAACACAAGCTTTTTCAAATCGTGCACTTCAATATTTCATAGTCAATTGTCAGTCATGCCTCAAGAAATCTGTGAAAACCAAAGGCTGTGAGACAGAAAGACACACATGCTTTCTGAAGTCCTGCTTGGGGCAAGATTTTGCTTCCCTGATAAGGACAGCTGTTAAAATATATTTTTGTCAATGAATTAACATATTTTGAGTTCTGTCTCTTTGTGATACACAACTCTGGTTTGGTTTAATAACCCAAGAAAACCTTTAAATATTTTATAACTATAGTCCTGATAAAAACTTAACTTGTACCAAAGTTGTTTTTTATTTATGGGTTTCTGGGGCATCCATGGTGCTCTCTGAAGCATGGAAAAGACAGGTTTATGCTCTAGGCCTTCTGCGAGTGCTTAGCATTTAGACACCAGTGACAGGTATGGGCATGAGTGCCTTCGTGAGTTATTAGGAATGACAGCCTCCTGGTAGGAATGACAGGCTGACCTGCTTGGGGGGAGATGATTGCACAGGGTATGGTCACCAGTGACTGCTTTTAGAGTCACTTTTCTGGAAGCAGGACTGAGCATTTAAGGGACAGAAAGATTGAGGAAAGTAGAAGGGGAGAAGAAAGGCATTTGAAATAAGGAAAATGAGCTAGCTCCATGATCTGGTGGTCAGATCCCATGTGGCCAACCACACAGTTTGAGTCCCAAACCTGGCAGCTTAAAAAACACGCTGGGGGTGTGTATGTGTGCATGCACAAAATCTTAAAAGGAGGGAGAAATGATGGAGAAGGGATTGTAGATGATCATGCCCACGGGAGTGCTTTCTCTTTTTTCTTGCTCTGTATCTCTCTCTGGCAAGTGTATGGCCCTTAGCAAGAGGGGGAAAAAAAGGAAAATAAAATAAAATAAAGGAGATGAGCAAATTAACCATCTTGCTCTCTTGATTAAGCCCTCAGTGTAAAATCCACGCTCATGAGTTAGAAGGTCCGTTATGAGCTGGCTCTCCTTTTCTTCTCTGGCCCTATGCCTAGGTACCTGTGCTCTTTCATGTTGCTCTCTCGACCAGAGATTTTTCACCTGGCTACAGAATCACCCGATGCTGGGGGAGAGGGACACCTCTGTTGTCAGAAACTTGAGGGTGGGGGCAGGGCTGAGGAGTCTTTGTAAGAACGATTTCCAACTGATCTGAATGTTCAGTCAGAGCTGAGAAGCACTGCTCTATAGACAGGCTGGTCAGACTCCACGGTCTGAAAGGACCTGCTCTCTTCCTTTTTCTGGGCCTTTCCCCTGCTGTTCTTACTGTCTGGGACCCATTTTCCTCACCCTCTTTC
>NW_006159536.1:873262-887091 GCF_000334495.1 Tupaia belangeri chinensis
CTGCTGTCTTCAGATCTTATCACCATCTTACCAGTACCTGGAAGCGTGCACGTAGTGGGCTCTCCATACCTATCTGTTGAATCGTTGAATCAGTCTGGGTCAGATGACTGAATAGTCCCCCCATCCTCCACGAGAATGCTTATGTCCTAGTCCCCAGATTCTGTGATTATGCTACCTCAACATGGCAGAAGGAGGTTTGCAGATGTGTTCAAGTTGAGGAGCTTCAGAAGAGGAGAGTGTCTTGGGTTGTCCAGGCACACTCAAGGGAATCAGAAGCATCCTTGCAAGAGGAAGGCAATAGCGCTGGAGTGAGGGGGATGCAGGGACAGAAGCAGCAGTTAGAGAGCGATGCGATGTTGCTGGCTTTGAAGCAAGTGAAGGAGCCATTAAGCAGGAACGGTCGGCAGACCCTAGAAACTGGAAAAACAGACAACGGATCGTCCTCTAGGCTCCAAAGAGTGTAGCTCTGCCAACAGCTGTGATTTCAGCCTAGTGAAATCCACTTCAGACTTCTGCCCTGAAGAACTATAAGATAATGAATCTGTAGCAATACGTAAAAATTGTCTTAAGTAACTAAATTGGTGGTAATTTATTATAGTACCAGTAGGAAGCTAATACAGTTGTCGTAGCTGAAAGGCTTTCCTGACCTTGTCGTCCCCCAGGGTCAAGTTAAGTGCTTTTCTTGCTCACTCCCGTGCATGCCAGTGTACTTTCCCATGACTCTGTTTCCCTGCGTGTAAGACGAGTACTTTCCTCACTGCATTGGTATGAGGATTAAATGAGTTATATGAAGTACTTAAAACAGTGTCTTTCATGTAGTGAATGCCCAGGAAATGTTAGCTGTTTCTTTTTCCCACAATCTCCCACTTATCACACCATTGTACTTGCTGGATGAAGAAAGAGAATGGAAACAGAGATTAAGATTTGGGTCAGCAGATGGCGTAATGGTTACACCACTAGACTCCCATGGTTTGAATCCCAGACCCAGTGGCTTAAACTCACACCGAGTATGTACATGCATGCCCCAAATCCCAAGAGGTGAATGGAGGAGAAGGGATTATGGTGTGGCCATTCCCCGGGGGTGGGGATGATTTCTCGCTTTCTGTCTCTTTATCTCTCTGTCTCTCCAGCAAGTGTACATACCCTATAGCAAAAAATGTCTCTTAAAAGAGAGAGGGGAGAGAGAGAGAGAGAGAGAGAGCGCTATGATTACTAAATATCTGTCTTTAGTATTCTCTAACCATGGGCCTATTTCCAGAAAAAAGGGATCAAGCCATCATTCCTTCTACAGCAGGACCTGCCTAGCAAATATTTTTTGTTAGTCCTGCCTGACCCCCATCCACTTTGCTTTTTCTAGAGGGTGCATGTGCTCACTAGAGAGAGAAAGAGACTGAGAGAGGAGAAAGTATTCCCCATAGGGAATGGTCATGCTGTAATCCAATCTCCTCTTCTCCATCTCTCCCTCCTTTCGGGATTTTGGGCATGAATGCACACATGTCTGGCATGTTCTCAAACTGGGTCTGGGACTTGAGCCATGTAGTCAGCCCTGTGGGAATCTGGCTGCCTTAACCAGCAGGCCATGGAGCTGGCCCAGTTCTGGCCTTTTGCAGGATATGTTTCCTGACCCCTATCCTGCACATCTACCTTGAGCTGGAAGCCTGGGGCCTGGCTACACTCACAGGTAGCTTCAGCTCCAAGAGCAGAACCTAGGGACCAGCAGGTGGCATAATGGTTATGTTGCTGGACTCCCACATGACTGACCGTAGTTTGAGTCCTGGACCTGGAGGCTTGAAACTCACTCTGGGCATGTGTGCATGCATGCCCCAAATCATGAGAGGAGAACGGAGGAGAAGGGATTGCAGCATGGTCATTCCCACTGGGGATAGAGGGGGTGATTTCTCGCTTTCTATCTCTCTGCTTCTCTGCCCTATAGCAAAAAATCTCTCTTAAAAAAAAAAAAAAAAAGAATCAAGCCTCAGAGCCCTGAGAGCCCTGAGCCCCTCTGCCACATTAGCTGGGAACTTCAGATCATTTCAGGGAGACATGATTCAAAGATGACTAGATGGTTTCAAGCCGGTTGACTCAGAAAGTGACTGAGAGAAGAACGCTGGAGAGATGGGAGGACCGTGGCTGCTGTGATGGCCTCCCCTGCTGGCTGTGGGACCCTGGCACTCTACCCACCTGCCCAGGCTTAGCTTATTCTCCTGTGGGCCTGCTTTGCAGGAGTATGTAAGGATTAAAGGGAAAGCAATCCTCAGGCACTCAGCACAGTGGCCCATCCACAGACAGCACTCTCCAAATGTCAGCAGGCATTAATTTGAGCAGAAATGATTATTAAAAAAAAAAAAAAGATGATCTGGGGCAGGCAGGTGGAGTGGCAGCTGGACTCCCACATGGCTGACCATGGTTCAGAAAAAATGAGAAAGTGAGCTTGCTTTCTCACTTTTCTTCTCTCTCTGGTCAACTTCAAAAAAATAAAATAAAATAACAACAATGAATAAAATTAAATAAAAAATTATTCTTTTGAAAATAAAGATGATCTGTATCAGTGACTTTCAACTTTTTAGTTTTGGAAGGGTCTCTTAGTCTTAAAAGTTATAGAGGACCCCAAAAGACTTTTGTTTATATGTATATTGTATCTCGTGATATGATGGGACTTCGAAGAGTTCATAGAGAAATAGATTTTTATCATGAAAAAAATGGAAATCCTTGCATAATATTTTTTTGAGAGGTTTTTGCTATAGGGCGCGTGCACTCGCCAGACAGAGAGAGACAGATAGAAAGCGAGAAATTACCCCCCAGGGGGATGGCCACGCCGCAAACCCTTCTCCTCCATTCTCCTCTCGGGATCTTGGGCATGCATGCACACGCGCCCAGTGTGAGTTTTAAGCCACCGGGTCCAGGACGCAAACCACGGTCGAATACGTGGGAGTCCAGCGACATAGCCATTACGCTAACTGCTGGCCCCTCATGCATAATATTTTCATAATTCATATTTTTTGGAGAGATTTTTGCTATAGGGCGCATGTACTCTCCAGAAAGACAGACAGAGAGAGAGACAGAGAGACAGAGAGACAGAAAGCAAGAAATCACCCCCCAGGGGGGATGCCCACACTGCAATCCCTTCTCCTCCATTCTCCTCTCGGGATCTTGGGCACGCATGCATGCACATGCACCTGGTGTGAGTTTAAGTCACCGGGTCTGGGACTTGAACTGTGGTCGACTACATGGGAATCCAGTGACGTAGCCATTATGCCATCTGTTGTTCCCCATAATTCATATTTTACATAAATTTTTAGAAGATCTTTCATGTTTTTATTGGAGATTAAAACTGAAATTATTTAAATTATGTATCAATTTATATAAGAACAATGATAATAAACTCATTATGCTTTCTTAACACATTGTTAAAAAATAAAAAATAGTTAATTTTTTCAAAATAAAAAGAATTCAAGTGCTATTGCTTTACATTTTGTGACTCTCCTTTATGTGTGGTTTAATAGAAGTCTGGTCGGATCCTCACATCTGCTTCTGCAGTGGGTCCATTACACTATCACAGGGTTGGTGTGTTACAGTATCATGTGTCAAGTGCCCTCTGGAGAACCCTGAGCACTGGTGGGAGACTGACAGCCAAAATAGCAGATGGCTTCTTTTTTTTTGGAGAGGTTTTCGCTATAGGGCGCGTGTGCTCGCCAGACAGACAGAGAGACAGAAAGCGAGAAATCACCCCCCAGGGGGGATGGTCACGTCGCAATCCCTTCTCCTCCATTCTCCTCTCTGGGTCTTGGGCACGCACGCACATGCGCCCGGCATGAGTTTTAAGCCACCGGGTTTGGGACACGAACCGCGGTTGACTACATGGGAGTCCAGTGACATAGCCATTACGCTAACTGCTGGTTCCCGCAGATGGCTTCTTAGTGCTATTATCAGATAGTTTTTAACCTCAATGACTGCCTAAAGGGGTCTCAGATGGAAAGCACTGATATATAAGATCTGTTTAGAAAAGAATGTGTTACTTTATGAAAAAAAGTTACAATAAAAATGAGATTACATATCATCTCCATCACATGGGCAAAAATGAAAAGAGTGACGATGTCAGGTGATAGTGTCAATTCTGAGGGTGTGAAACATCGGGAGCTCTTAACCTGCTAGTAGAAGTATGAATTGGTTCAATCTCAATAGATATTACCAAATTTCTCTTTAAAGTTAAAAGTGCTCATACTCTATCACCCTTGACTCCATTGAAGAATTAGAAATGAGTTATAATATATCAATTTTTACTTAATCAAATATTACAGTTAAATCCTATCACAAATAATAATAGTATAGAATACTACAATAAATGGTAATATGTATTTATGTAATAGAATGCTACAGTTAAAAATGAAATAACTAGAGGGCCAGCAGGTGGTGTTCTGGTTAAGGTGCTGGATTCCACATGGCCAACTCTGTGGTTCGAGTCCTGGATCCAGTGGCCTTGGAAAGCATACTGGCCACATGTCCATGTGCACCCAAAATCCTGAAAGGAGAATGGAAGAGAAGTGATTGCACTGTGGCTATTCCCCTGGGGGGAGGGGGTAATTCTCTCTCTGTCTGTCTCCAGCAAGTGCAGGAGCCTTATAACAAACTGAAAACAAAAGAAGTCATGTAAACATGAATACATCTCAAAAACAAATGAAGGTGAGCAAACAGAGTAATAAGGATTTAGATAGAATGTACCATTTGTATGAAGTTTAAAAATATGTGAAAAAAAGTATATATTGAAGATGGGCCCATATAATCTGCCCTCCTTATTTTTTGCATCTATGGGCTTATCTAACACATATTAAAAAACAAACAAACAAACAAAAAGCAAAGAAACAATTGAGGCCAGCAGGTAGCATAGTGCTTAAGGTGCTGGACTCTCACATGGCCAGCCACAGTTCAGGTTCTGGGCCTGGCAGCCTGCTTTTCACTTTCTCTCTTTCTGTCTCTCTCTGGTAAGTGCACATGTCCTATAGCAAATAAATAGTGATAATAATAATAATAATAATAATAATTCTATAAAACCCAATAACAAATAAAAATAATATAAACAATACAGTATAATAACTATTAATATTTGCATAGCGTTTACATTGTATTCGGTATTGTAAGTAACTTAGAGATGATTTAAAGTATACTGGAAGGTGTGTGCAAGTCAAATGCAGATACTGTACCATTTTATGTAAGGGACTTGAGGGACCAGCAGATGGCCTAATGGTTATGTTGCTGGACTCCCACATGGCTGACTGTGGTTCAAGTCCCAGGCCCAGTGGGTTGAAACTGATGGTGTGTATGTGTGCCCACAATCCCGAGGAGACTGGAGGAGAAGGGAATATAGTGTAGTCATCCCCTGGGAGGTGATTTCTTTCTGTTTCTCTGTCTCTCTCTGGGTCTGTGGTGAGCGCACATGCTCTATAGCAAATATCTTAAAAAATAAAAACCAAAACCAAAACCAAAATAAAAATAAAAATAAGGGGCTTGAGCATGTGTGGATTTTGGAATCCTTGGAGGATTCTCAAACCAAAGCATCTGGGGATACTGAAGGACCACTGAAACCATCATGCACAGGCAAGAAAAATTCCCAATTCAGAACAATGTAAGCTCTGAAGAGCAAAGACCTGGAATGAAATAAGGGAGGCGTATGGGGAAGCTTTGACTAAATCTGTAATGTCTTATTTATCTATTTTTAAAATTACGGGGAAAAAAAAACCTAGCTAAGTTCTGTTTCAGCATTTATTTTGAGAAATAGAGTCCTGCAAGAAAACAGGGCCATGCCAAGAGCAGCTTCATATTTATTTCAGGAGAACAGCTCAATGAACTTCTTCTTCCTTCTTAACAAGTAAAAGTAGCTTTTGGTTGGGGGGGAGAATGGACGAAGGCCAGAACAAGGCACTCAGAGAAGTGTTGGCCCATTCATTCATTCTCCAATGAATGTTTTTTTGAACACCACCTGCTTTTTTTTTTTTTTTTTTTTTCAGCCAGTTTAGCACCAGACACTGAGCAAGGTTGCTAGGCCTGGAAGACATAGATAAACGATCTTATCTGCTCTCTAATGCTGGCTGTGCAGAGAGGAAGATGTAAATGAGGATAGAGGGCAGGGTAATATTCAGCCTGGGAGGTCAGAGAGGAGCCAAACCCACACTGAGCTGATGCTCAGGCTGTTCAAGGTGGGGTTCCTCCTAGGACTAGTCCACATTTGAGGCAATTACATTAGGAAAGATGCACAGGAGCCAAATCATGAAGGGTACCGTATGCTGTAGTGAGGATTCCTCTACTCCCAACCCCTCCCTCCAACAGGAATGCAAGAAGATGTAAGGTTCTGGAGGGACAGAAGAAATGGGGACTGAAGATTTGCTCTTTCTTCCTCTCTCACATTTCCTTTTGTTTTATCCTCTTATCCCCCTGCAGATTCATCCTTCTAGCCCAAGGGCAATAGCTGGAGGAAAGAATAGGGAGGACAACAGAAAGAAATTCTAAATAATGATAGCGAAGAGGAAAGGGGAGTTTTTTGGAGCCAACTGGCTGGCACAGTGATTAGTATTTAAGAGATGCATGTAATTTAGGCATCTGAACGCCAGAGAGTGTCCTAGAAAATAAATTTCCCATGCTATGCAGCAATTCATCAGCCCCAAACTTCATCTCCCAGTTATTTATGAGTTTGCATAACTTGAATAAATGCCAGGCAAGTTTTTCTGAGTTTGAGTCTTCATGTAGTAAGTTTATTTTAGACTACTGGATTTTTTCCCCCTAAGACCAAGGTAAAAGTTCCATTTTCACACTAAAAGGTGAAGAGTATTGATGTTTGGGGATAAATAAAGCAGTCATTCTGATAACTCTCAACCACAAGCTAATTTTTCTCTCAATTTAGAGGCAATTAAAAAAAGGGTGATATTTTTACCTGAGATGTAAGAGTAAGTGTGGAGCCAACCCTGTGACTGTGGGTTAAGGGTGCTAGATCCCACATGGCCAAGTGCATGGTTTGAACCCCAGGCTTGGCAGCTTGAACAGCACAGCCGGAATGTGTGTATGTACACACCCTAAATCCTGCTAGAACGGAGAAATGGAGGGGAAGGAGGTGCTGTCTGACCACATTTCAGTAGGGGGTGCTTTCTCCTTCTCTTTCTCTCTCTCTCTGTCCTGTCTCTCTAGCAAATGCATACACTCTCAGGCAATAGAGTAAATAGATAAATGACTGAGGAGCCAGCAGGTGGTATGGTGGTTAAGGCACTGGACTCCCATGTGGCTGACTGTGGTTCAAGTCCTGAACCTGTTGGCTTAAAACTCATGGTGGACATATGTGTATGTGTGCCAAAAATCCTGAGAGGAAAATGGGGGAAAAGGGATTGCAGCATGGTCATCTTCTTGCGGGGTGGAGAGTAGGGATTATATCTCACCTTCTGTCTCTCTGGTGAGTGCACATGCCTAACAGCAAAAATATCTCTAAAAAATAAACAGGAACCAGCAGATGGTGTAATGGTTGCATTGTTGGACTCCCACATAGCTGACCCCGGTTTGAATCCTAGACCTAGAGGCTTAAACGCATGCGGGGTGCGTGTGCGTGCCTGCCCAAAATTCCAAGAGGAGAATGAAGGAGAAGAGATTGAGGCGTGCCCCGCCACCAATCCCGAGTGTGTGTGTGTGTGTGTGTGTGAGTGATTTATCGCTCTCTTTCTGTGTCTCTCTGGAGAGTGCATGCACCCTATAGCAAAAATCTCTCTTAAATAAGTCAGTAACTGTGACTGTAGATTTAGCAGATGGCATATAGGCATATTAATTTTGTGAGGTAGGTCTATGAAATTAAAATAATATATGTAAAGTTAGGGGCCAGTTCATCTAGAGTCATGGCTGAGTCTGTGCTTTGAGTCCTGGACCAGTGGCTAAAGAATCAAGCCAGGCACATGTATGTGTGTGTGTATGCCCAAAATCCCAAGAGGAGAATGTAGAAAAAGGGATTACGGGGTGCTCATACCCCTGGAGAGTGATCATTCATCTTCCCTTTCTCTGTACCTCTCTCTGTCTCTCTCTAGCAAGTGCGTGTACCCTATGGCAAAAATCTATCTATCTGTCTATCAATCATCTATCTATCTATCTATCTATCTATCTATCTATCTATCTATCTATCTATCTAATCTATGTGAAGTTCTAAAATATATTGAGCTTGACTTAATACTTTTGCTTATGCTATTTGAGTATAAGGCTAACCACACAACTCTGTTAGTGATGACAAGGTTACTATTTGATATCTCAAAGAACAAGTTGATTCCTTTAGCAATGTTTTGAACAGTCAAGTCCACTCCTTAGAAGTTATATGAAAACATTTTAGTGGAACAACTCTAATTTGGAAGTGATAAAGATTTCAGCTCTGAAAATAAATCACCCAATGTTTCAAGTCCAATATTGTCTAGATTCTAGATGTCTGGGTAGACTTTTGTGTTAGAACAAGAAATAGAAACTGAGAATGACCACAGGAGTCATAGAGTGGCACGGCAGTAAATTGTGATGCTCTGCAAGACTGACTAACGTGGGAAGGTTCTGGGCTGTCCCCTGGAGGCCTCTCTAAATATGCTAAGCACGTGCTTGCTCATGATCCAGTGTTGGCTGAGGCTGGGGGTGGGTTGCAGCATCAAGTCCCTGCTGGGAGTGCTGTCTCTCTGTCTGTCTGCCTTTCCTGTTCCTGTTAGAAATAAATAAAGAAAACTTAAAAAAAAAAAGTGACTGAAAAAGTATAGCGAGAGATCATTCAAAAGCCTACTAGAGGAACTTTAAGAGGAAAATAACACAGTGATTTCATCAAAATGAGATGTAAAAAATAAACAGATGGAGACCTAGCAGGGGGAAAAAGAAAACGTTTGAACAGATCTGTTTTCCTTCCAAATAATTTCCAAAAATAATCGAACCTGTAAATGTTATATAATGTACGATTAGTAATGTTTTTATTGCAATTCCTCTAGTTTTGGTCTCCTTTTTAGAAACATCTCTGTGACCATATATACAGAATTGAAAGACATGTGCTTCTCAAAACCAATAAGGGGAGAGGAAGGACGGACCCATGAGCCATGTCAGCAATTCCGATTACGTTTGGCTGCATGTGAGAGCGGCCTGGCTTCCTTGGTTTCAACAAGGAAGATATGAGTGTGGAGTTGGGCAGGCCAGAGCAAGCGCTAGTGTCTCAGGGAGTCACTCAGGGCTGGGCTGCTTCTGGCTCCTCCTCCGTCCTCTCAGCTCAGCCAGCAGACATTGTGTTTCTGCTCCAGGCAAGAAAAAGAAGGACAATGACCCAGCCAGCAGACATTGTGTTTCTGCTCCAGGCAAGAAAAAGGACAAGGAGTAAAAAGTGAAAGGCAGAGCCCGCCAAGATGATCCTCTCTCAGAGCTCTTCTGAAGTTCGGCCCTGTGATTTCTGCCTGCACTCAATCAGCCAGCATTGATTCTGTGGCCACCTCTCACCATAAGGGAATCAGGAGGAGGGGAGGGTTTTTTAACTGGGTACGTTGCCACCTTAAATGGAATCAAGATCTTTTGACAGAAAAGAGGGGGAGAGAATGCTCTTGTTCTTGATTTTAAAATGTCTATGTTATCCTACTTGACATTAAAGAGAAGTTAGGATTACCTTCTTTCTCTCTCTCTCTTTTTCTTTTTTCTTTTCTGAGAGAGATTTTTTTTCTACAGAGTGTGTGCACTCGCCAAAGACAGAAAGTGAGAAATCACTCCCCTAGAGGGGATGGCCACACCGCAATCCCTTCTCCCCCATTCTCCTCTCTGGACCCTGGGCGCTCACACACACATGCCTGGCGTTAGCTCCAAGTCGCCTGTCTGGACCCAAACTGCAGTTGGCCATGTGGGAGTGCAGCAACGGAACCATTATGCCATCTGCTGGTCCCAGGATTAACCTCTTTTTCTTATGACCTTTCATTTCCTGATGTACCCGAGAGAGTACTTTGCACGCAGTAAAGATTCAGCAAACATAGTTGATTGGCCAATGGATTCATTTTTCCTACTCATTATGAAGCATACTACATGTCAATATAGTAATCTATTTACAACCAAAATATATATCCCTGCCCTTGAGAGACTTATAGCTGCAACTTCACACATTTATATATAGGAAATAGAGAATTGTCTAATTGATACAGGGACTATAATTAATTTGTTTTGCTTTCTATTTGTTTGTGTTATTAATGTACCTGCTGGACCAAAATTGGTCTTAGGGGCGTTTTTCTCAAATTATTTTGTTAAATGTGACCAGTCGGGCAGAAAAACAATGGGGGCAACTGACACTTGAGTTTTCATTGTATTGCCATTGTGGGATGAACACATATCCTTACTGCTGCTTCTTTTCTCTATATAAAACACACACACACACACACACACACATATATATATATGTATAACAATGGTCATCTGACACAGGCATTGGGCAGGTGAGCAGCCTGCATAGACTCTGAAATCAGACTGAGTTTCCTAGATCTGCCCATTTACTAGCTGTGTAACCAAGGATATGTGTCCCAGTTTTCCTATTTGTCTGGTAGGGTGATGATTGTACAAACTACAGGAAGCTGCTGTGAAGGTTAAGTGAGTTATGTATGAACAGTGATTAGAAAGAACTTGGCAGATGACATGGTGGTTAAGGAGCTGGACTCCCACATAGCTGACCATGGTTCGAGTCCCGAACCTGGCGGCTTGCTTTCTCTCTCTCCCTTTCTCTCTGGTAAATTAAAAAAATCAGTAATAATTGGGACCAGCAGTTGGCATAATGAGGTTAAAAAATCTCAGCATGGGGACCAGCAGATGGCGTAATGGCTACATTGCTGGACTCTCATGTAGCTGACCAGGGTTCAAGTCCCAGACCTGGTGACTTAAACACACCAGGCAGGTGTGCATGCCCAAGATCTTTTTTTTTTTTTTTGGAGAGATTTTCACTGTAGGGCACGTGCACTCGCCAGACAGACAGAGAGAGACATAGAGACAGAAAGCGAGAAATCACCCCCCAGGGGGGATGGTCACGCCGCAATCCCTTCTCCTCCACTCTCCTCCCCGGATCCTGGGCACGCACGCACACGCGCCCAGCGTGAGTTTTAAGCCACCGGGTCCGGGACGCGGTGCTCCACGGCGGATTCCAGCGACATAGCCATTACGCTAACTGCTGGTTCCCACATGCCCAAGATCTTGAGAGGAGAATGGAGGAGAAGGGATTGAGGCATGGCCATTCCCCCTGAGGGGTGATTTCTCGCTTTCTGTCTCTCTATTTTTCTGGTGAGCGCATGTGCCCTATGGCAAAAACCTCTAAAAACTAGTAATAATAATGATGAATAAAATTAAATAAATAATTCTCTAAAAAAGAAAGAACTTGGCACATAGTAAACACTCAATAAAAGTGAATTACTACTGGGGCAGGTCTGTGGTATAGTGGCTAAGGACACTGGTCTCCCACAAGGCCGACCGTGGTTCGTGTCCTGGACCTGGCAGTTTGCTTTCTCACTTTCCTTCTCTCTTTCTCTCACTCTGTCCCTCTCTGGTCAAATTAAAATAAGTAAGTAAATGAATTAATGAATCAATAAGTAAGGTTAAATAAAATAATTCTATAAGAAAAAGTGAACTACTAATATGTAGTATTTTCCAATGATTTATTTAGATGCAAAATAGGATTAGTCTAGACGTACAGGCCTGTTTTTCTTGCATACATGTTTTCATCGAGTGTGTCCACCATCAATATTTTCTTTTTCTCCTTCCCCTCCTCCTTCTTTTTTATTTAAGAATTATTTATTTAATGTCATTTATCATTAGTATTATTTTTAAATTTGCTACAGGGCATGCATGCTCACCAGAGAGAGACACGGGTTGGGGGAAAGTGAGAAAGCAAGCTGTTAGGCCCAGGACTTGAAGCATGGTTGGCCATTTGGGAGGCCAGTATCTTAACCACCACACTACCTGGTGGCCCCTTATTCTTCTTTAAAAAACATATTTTTGCCTATGTGTGCCTTGCCATCTTTCACTGGGCCTGAGCAAGAACCCCTGCAGAGACAAGGGGAACAGTTCAGATGGCTTCAGATGCGGGAAGAACCAAGCAAGCTGAATGCCAGGAACCAACCACTGTGACGGGCTCTGCAACTGGGTGTCAATCAAAGGACAGCGATGGGGCCTGTCAGGAGAGATGTTGATTTCAGTTGTCACACATATCCCTTTTTGGACTCTTTTCAGGACTCTTCACTCTACCCTGCAGTGGTTTGAAATGGATTTTATTAAGCTTTCCTTACATTCTTATATTATTTTGGTCTCTTTGTATCTAAACTACACAAGAGCCAGGCTTCTCCTGACTGTCTGGCTCTCTTCCTCTGTTGCATCAAATCCAAAGAGCAAGGTCAGGGGTTCAGAGGTAGGACGCCTCTTGTTAATCAACAGAGCAATGACCGTGTTGTGTTGTTCCCCTTCTTAAATTGCTTTCTGCAGCAGAGTTATAAATAGGGTACTCTGTGATCTGTGGGTCGAAGGGGAATGATCAGGCAAATGATTTTTTATTATACTGTGTCTTCTTTTCTTTAGGCTTTTGCTGTAGGCTGTGTGTGCTCACCAGAGATAGTGAGAAGGAAAGAGAAAAATCATCCCCCCAGGAGGGATGGCCACTCTGCAGTCCTTTTTATTCTAATCTCCTCCTGGGATTTTGGGTATGCATGCACGTGTGTGCGTGTGTGTGTCCACATACAAACACACACACACACACACACACACACACACGTTGCGATTTTCAAGCTGTTGGGTTTGGGACTCAAATCATGGTCTGCCATGTGGGAGTCCAATGCTTTAACCACCAGGCCACCTTCTGGTCCTTATACTGTCTATTCTTAACATATACTAGAATGTCAAGGGTTTGACCCAACGGCAATTAAGGCAAAGGCACCACAAGTCTTTTTTTGCTCACTTTTTGTAGTTTTTACTTCACAACTTATCTCTCAGTAAGCCGGTAATAGGACTTTAAAAAGTAAGTAGAAATTTTAACCCCCAAAGGAACTTGTTAATTTTTATCTTAACGAATTTATGATTGATGATACTCCATTTTTCCTAATTCTGTTTGCAAACCAGAAAAGGAACAATAATGCCCACTAATAAACAAAATTAAAAGTGCCTTTGAAATCTCCTTATTTCCCTAATTGGAGAAATTTTTGGAGTGCTTGTCAAAGGAAAACAGTTACGGTATTTGCGTCTGAATATCACTGCTTGCTTTTGTTCTACTTCAACTTGAGTATTTTTAAATTCTTGTATAAAATTGCTCTTCCCTTGTCACAAATATTGTTTTTTTAGAGTAAGTTTTTTCTTTTTTATTTTTTAAGAATTGTTATTTTAAAAATTTGCTAGAGGCTCATGCACTTGCCAGAGAGAAACAGAGAGAGAGACAGAGAGGGAGAAAGTGAGAAAGCACGCCCATGGAGGATGGTCACGCCACAATCCCTTTTCTCTTTTTCCTTTTCGGATTTTCGGCATGCATGCACATGCCTCTGGCGTCTTTCATGCCACTGGGTCCAGGGCTTAGACTGTGTAGTTGGTCGTGTGGGATCCAGCCTCCGTAACCACTATGCTATCAGCTGGCCCTAAGTTCTTTCCCCAATGTGTACTACGTTACACTTCCATATTTCTTGTTGAGAATATTTTTCCTCTCTGAATTCTATGGAAATGCTGTCTTGTCAGCATGTTTGATGTGGTGGATGTGGGTTTCATTTTATTCCAGCAAAGCATTTAGCTCATTTTCTTTCTCATCTTTCTGGGTAGAAAGAAATATAAACAGTGACAAACCAAGTTCTTCACAACTCTTT
>NW_006159536.1:887116-922569 GCF_000334495.1 Tupaia belangeri chinensis
CTATGCTGCCACCTTCTCCAGAGTTCAAATATATGGATTGTTAAGAAGAAATCAGGGCCAGCAAAGGGTGTGGTGGTTAAGGCATAGGACCCACACATGGCAGACTGTAGTTTGAGTCCTTGACCTGGTGGCTTGAAACTCATACCACGTGCATTTGTATGCATGCCCGAAATCTCAGGAAGAGACTGGAGGAGAAGGAATTATCTTATGGCCATACCCCCTTGGGGGGTGATTACTCACTTTCCTTCTCACTGTCCCTTTCTGACCAATGAACATGCCCTATTACAAAAGCCTAAAAAAAAAAAAAAAAAAAGAAGAAGAAGAAATTGTCTTTGTGACTGTAAGCAACAGCTATTATGAAAAGGACTAGCAAAAATTTTGTGAAATATCAGATTATCAGGCAGTTCAAATCTACTAGACACTCTCGCCCAAGTTCAGGTGGTATGCAGGGTTGATAACTTTCATCCCTGTGACACTAGAACGATTCTTATAGCATGTAAGGATAAGTGAACTTTTTTTTGGTAAGTGACTTTTTGACCCAGCCCCATGAACTGTCTGTGGCGGAGGGCTTCTCCTGTGTTCTAGGATGTTCAGCAGCATGCCTGACCTCTGCCCACTAGATGCCAGTAGTACTCCTCCTCCAGTGTGACCGTAGACATGTGTCCGGGCCTGGACACAATGTCCCTGGGGCACAATATCGCTTGCAGTTGAGAACCACTTGTTTGAGTACTCTTCAGACTGAGGGTATAGAGACAGTGTCTTTATAAAGAGCGGAAATACCAGGGGACATTAGGAGTTAGAGACTGCACATCACCCAAGTGCTAACAGAGGTTTAGAGGTTTACACAGGCCTGGGCTGGAATTGAGTTGGAGAGTTAAAGGTCCCAGAGCGCTTGGAATCAACTGCCTAATTGCTTCTCATTGGATGGGTAAAGCACAGCTAATCAAACTTCACTTTGCTTGCTAATGATGTATTAGATGGTGTTTTCTGGGGATTTTCTAATTTTGTTGTTTTTAACTGTTGGGACGGAAAAGTATCTTTTTCTCTACCCATCTTAGGTTCATGAGTAAGGCGCCAAGAAAGACAAATTAACAAGACAAAAGCAAAAACATTTGTTGGATGTAAGGTTTATGTGACACAGGAGCCTTCATAATGAATTGAAGACCCCCAAAGCAATGGGTGAGTATTTTTATGCTAGGATTGATGAAAGTGAAAAGTTATGGAGAAACTATAGGGCAAAAAGAGTCTGATCTATTGGTGAGTAATAGGGCGAATTAATCAATTCTTTTCTTTTTCTCTTTCTTTTCTTGAGAGATTTTGGCTATAGAGTGTGTTGACCACACTACAATCCCTTCTTTTCCATTCTTCTCTGGATTTTGGGCATGCACACACACCTGCCTGGCGTGGGTTTTAAGCCTCCAGATCTGGGACTTGAACCTTGGTTGACTATGTGGGAGTTCAGTGAGGTAACCATTATGCCATCTGCTGGCCTGGAAATGAAGCAATCCTATTGTGCAGATTCTTCTCTGTGACCCTCTGTCTTCGGAAATTAAGATGTTCCTTTCCTCCAGCTATAGGGAGAGCAACTCCCTGTGAGCCTCTCAGGACCTGTTTCAGGAAAGGTCAGGACACCCTTCCTAGGTTTCATGACTCACTTGGGAGGATAAGGGCAGGAGGACGATGAGAGCAGCCTTCCTGTTTCTGCTGTTTTTCTCAAATTCTTTCAGTCCAATTTTTCTGGGGTAGTGTGTCCCGAACCCTAGCACAACATATGATAAAACATATGCTATATAAGTAATAAAAGGACATTTTGGAAATTGTTGCAGTAATGATCAGTGATTATTCAAGTCTAGTAAAATTAAAAATTTAAGGGATTTTATTTCATTTCTTTCAACCTCTGCCTTTTCAAAATTATTTATTTATTTTTATTATATAGCTAATACATTTTCACTTTAGAGAAAGTAAAAGATAAGTATAGGCCAAAGAGGGAGGAATTATCCAGGATCTCATTGCCTACATGTAACTACTATCAGTATTTTGATGTCTCTTCTCCAAAAATATGATTATATAACAACAGCTTCTTCTTCCTAAAACCCATGTTGAGTAACACTTTAATATTTACTTTATATCTGATCTAATTTGCATATGGTTACATTAGCTTGGTCTTTATAGAATACATTTCTTTTGAAGACCTGGAATACTTAATAGATGTGTTTTGAATTTACAATTGTTTCTCAAAATCCTGGTGAGGTAGGAGAAGTAAGTATTATTCTCTCTTATTTATGGAGAATTAAAAGGTAAAGAGGGTTGAAGTGGATGATTTAATGCCACAGTGTGTTGAGAAAAAGGGTTTGAAGAAGATTCCAGGTTTTCTGCTTCCTAACTTAATGTGTTTTCCATTAGCCTGTTTTAATTATTGTAAGTAAAGATTTATATACAAAATTTCTTCACTAAAACATTAGGTACTTTAGAGATAACTTGTAATTTAAATGATACCTAAAATCCTCATGGGAAATTGTAATGGTAAAGGGAGAAAATGGAGAAAAAGAATGAGGGAAATAAAATGAGATAAATCAGAATTAGTGCTTGTACATTTTGCCCCCGTCCAAGTGCTACTTAAATGTTCTAAGTTCTGTGGCTGCTGAAGAATAAAAGTGTGCATCACAATTCTTGAGGGTAGTGCAAAAAGGATAAAACTTGGAGGCCTACAGGGTGCAATCAGCTAGTAAAAGTTAGTAAAATGAGCATTGGTGGTATTAGGGAATGGTGGAGAGTGTGGTAAGCAACAGTGAGCATGAGCCTCGCAAAGGGGTTGTCCCCCAGCAATTCCACATCCTCTGATTTTACTGAGAAATCCAGAACTGGATTTTTATGTAAACTATTTTAATTAAAAAGACAACGCAGACCTCATTAGTATGTTTGTAAGTGAAGTGTCCCTCACACGTCTCAGTCTACTCAAAGTATTTGCATTTTGGCTTCTAAATATTTTCCAATGTAGAGTTCCAGCAAGAATAACAATTGATCTGGTGGGTTGAGTTTTTCCCTTTTTCTTCAACTATTTCCCAGGAGGGGTCTTGAAGGTAACTTGGTTTCTTCCTCACTACAAAATACTTCCCGTTCTTGTTTCTGTAAACGTCATTTCCTCTTTGCAGGGCTGCTGTCTGCATGCCGGCTCCCACGGAAGTGTGATCTCTCATGGGTGCTACTCTGCCATAGAGGTGGCAGGCTTCTATTTGGTGGTTCTCAGAGCTGTCAATCAGCTGCGCTGCAGTGTCTACATGGTGTGGCAACTCTGTGACAGCCTCCTTGGTCCATGCTTTTTCTGTAATCACAGGAGTCTCACAGGATTTTCCCGTACTCGATCCCTGTAGAAAACCAGAAGGTGATTGTTTTTTTCTTTTCTTTTTCACCAGAGGGCATGTACGCTCACCACAGACAGTAAAACAGAAAGTACTCATCAATGGGGTGTGGCCATGCCTTTCTCCTCCATTCTCCATCCCATCAAGCTTGAGGGCATGCACGCACACACACTCTATATATTTTTAAGCTTCCGGGATAGGATTCCAACCATGGCTGGCCATGCAGGATCTGGCTCCTGATGTACTGTGCCCATCCATGGCACTATGGGGCCGGCCCAGAGGTGATTTTCTATTCACAATCAGGGACCATTGTTTTCACTTAAAAGTGTGTTTTTGAACGGATCTATTGTTTTCTTCAAATATAACAAATTCTTCTCCCTAGAACATAAGGATAGTAATTTCTGTGACATCACACTCGGATTAGAGACACAAATATTTTCCTTCCTCAAGGTCGTCTAAGTTTGCTGTCATGAGAAAAATATTTCTTAGCTGAGGAAGTTCTGCAAGTTCAAGAGTTCAGTAGCACAATTTATTTTCTAATAATTTCTTTTAGTGCTCAGTAAAACACATGTTAAAATGGTACAAACCAGATGGCAAAGTGGTTATGATGCTGGAATCTCACATGGCTGACCATGGTTCGAGTCCTGGACCTGGTGACTTGAAACACACTGGGTGCGTGTGCACATATGCCCAAAATCCTGAGAGAGAATGAAGGACAAGGGATTGTGGTGTGGCCATCCCTACTGGGGGGGTGATTTCTCACTTTTTCTCTCTCTCTGTATCTATGCAAGTACCCTATAGCAAAAAATCTCTCTCTAAAAAAAAATAAATAAAAATTGGTACAAACCCAATCCCAAGGTAGACAGAAAGAGGTTTAAAGGCTGTTGTTCTACATAGGTAATATATTTATTGTAATCACATATGTGGTGCTGTATTTCACAAAGTATTGTACTTTGGAGAAATAAGAAACAAAAACATTCTGATTTCAAACACAGAAGCATGCTATTAAGGACATGGCCATGAGAGGGCAGCATTGTCTACACAAATCACAGGATAGTGACTAAATTTGAACCTCAGATATTTTTGTGACTCTCTACTACCATTTGGTTTCGAACACAAGAAATACTAATCGATACAGCATTATTTATGCCTAAAATTAGAATTTTTTTTAAAAAATTATTTTTATTATTTTTTCTTTCTTTCTTTCTTTCTTTCTTTCTTTCTTTCTTTCTTTCTTTCTTTCTTCCTTTCTTTCTTTATGTATTTTAATTTGACCACAGAAAGGCAGTGAGAGAGGGGGAGAGAAAGTAAGAAGGCAAGCCACCAGGTCCAGGACTCGAATCGCCATTGGCCCTGTGGGAGTCCAGTGCCCTTAACCACCATGCCACCTGCCGACCCCCAAATCAGAATGTTTTTAATAAAACATCTTTAAACTCTTCGCCTGGGCAGCCATTAGGACAAGGCCATTATCATCCAGCAACGGTACATAACTTCTCTTATATTTTTTTCTCTTTTCCAGTATGTCTCCTTCACATATTTACTCAGTTTATGTAGCTTGATTATTCATTTTTAGAAAATCATTTTACTCTTTTGTAATTCTGGCCCTACTAGTTAATCCCAGGGAGCCTCAGCTTCTGTCGCTATCAAACTCAGCAGTAGTCTCCAGTAGCGGATGAAACGAGGGCTTCAGCCATCGGCGTGTGCTGTTCCATAGCTTGGAGACTGGCTTTCTCCGTGAGCATCCACGCTGCAGGCTTGAGAAGGTGCTCTTTACAATAGGTTTATAAAGCACCAGTGCATAGAAAGTGCTCACTAATTAGTACAAGAATAATGGTGAATTAAAAATTACTTTATTATTATTATTAATATTTAATTGCTATAGAGCATGTGTGTGTGTGTGTGTGAGAGAGAGAGAGAGAGAGAGAGAGAGAGAGGGAGAGAGAAAGTGAGAGAGCTACCGGCCAGGCGCACTCACTCTGTAAGAGAGAGAGAGAGAGAGAGAGAGAGAGAAAGTGAGAAAGCTAGCCGCCAGGTCCACTCGAACTGTGGTCATCCATGTTGGAGTCTAGCACTTTAACTACCATACCACCTGCTGGCCTCCAGTGGTGGTTTTGTGTTTTTTTGTTTTTGTTTTTGTTTTTTTTTGAGAGATTTTTGCTATAGGGCATGTGCACTTGTCAGAGAAAGAAAGCAAGAAATCATCTTCCGAGGGGCAATGGCCACACCACAATCCCTTTTCCTCCATTCTCCTCTTGGGGTTTTAGGCATGCATGCACACATGCCTGGTATGAGTTTGAAGCTGCTGGGTCCAGGACTCGAACCTCCCTGTAGTCGACTTCGTGGGAGTCCAGCGATGTAACTATTACACCCCCTGCTGGTTCCAGTGGTGGATGTTTTAAATGGAATGAGTTGCCAACATTTACAAATATGGGGAGCTCACATGAAAGTTCTCACTGATCCAGCTCCATCCCTGCATGCGATTTGCCTGGCTTCTGTGGACACCTGGGTTGCTGTCCTTTCTTGAGACCTTCCATCTCTCACTGTCAATTCATTATCTTCAGGTCATTGAAACTGTACCACAGCTGACAAGGACAGCGGTAGGAAGGAAGACTTCAGATTTTTTTCTCCAAGTTGTAGGAGATGAAGGCGCTCAGTCCTAACAACTCTCTGTAGATTCTTTTATCTGAGCAATCCAAAGCCCTTAGCGCTGCAGTTTAATCTAATTTGTTTCTTTTGTCAGATTTCATTTCGAGGGTGAAGCCTTTGAGAGACTAGAAGAGAACATTTCCTAAGGGAAATTTGTTTTCATTCATTGCTCAGTGGCAGGTTGGGGGGTCAGGACTGTCAAACTGGGGTGGACATCTGGGGCCTGATGGTAGAACAAAAAGCCACCAGGGACAGACTGATGACAGTTCCACTGCGACATCCTTTCTCCTTTTTCTCCCCTTCACGTCCTCAGTCCTCTCACCCCTGCACGTTAAGGCCTTTCTTATTTTTTATTTTTAATCTTGAAAAAAACAGTCGTGATTTATAAAATAAGGTTTAAAAGGTTATTTCCTCCTCACAGCGGGAATCCAGGGAGTCACACTTACACTTCCCAAGGAGGAGTGAGGAGTGCAGAGAGGAATTTAATGTCTTTCATCTGTCTTCTAGAACTGTGCTAAGTAACCAAAGGAAATCACCGTGCTCGTTTATCTAAACACTTAGCAGGTAAATGCAGAGACAGTGTGCCTGTTAGGGCTGCTCTCGGGGTGGCAGCAGACACTCAGGATGGTGTTTCGATTTCACTTATTGCGTTTCAGCTCATTGAAAACCAGAGCACATCGAAGGGCCTCTGTGAGAACACTTTTCAGACTATAAATCGGGGCTGGAGGAGATGCTTAATTAAATCAGTCCTGAGGTCACAGGAAGGAAACGCAAACCTCTCCCTCCCAGACTTGACCTGGTTCACGTAACATGGCAGCTAGAGAAACTTGGAGATGTGTTACTTGTAGGACTCATGTAAATATCCCAGAAGGTACTTCTTGCCAGATTATGAAGCAAGAACTAGGATCTAGAGACAATCTTCCATTTAATTCTGTGTGCAAGAAACACACATACAAAAAGGGCCAGAGAGGCTAAATTGCTGTGTTTCAGATTATGTGCAAAGGGCAGACTTTCTTTAAAGAATTTGTCTTTAAAGAATCCTGCTTTGGGGCCAGTGGATGGCATAGTGATTAAGGCGCTGGACTTCCACATGGCTGACTCTGGTTCGAGTCCCAGACCCAGTGGCTGGAAACTCATTCTGGGAGTCCCAGACCCAGTGGCTGGAAACTCATTCCGGGTGCGTGTGTGCCCAATATCCCAGGAAAAGAATAAAAGAGAAGGAATGTGAGTATTCCCCCTGGCGGGTGATTTCCTGCTTTCTCTCTCTCATTCTGTCTCTCTAGTGAGCATGCATGTCCTATAGCAAATCTCTCTCTCTCAAAAAAATTTAAAAAATAAAAAAAGAATCCTGTTTTGCAATCAGACACTTGCAATCTGAAGTCAGTCCTTTATCAAAATTGTGTGTTTGGAAGGGGAAAATATTAACTAAAACCTATCAGTTCATGAGTAAGGAAACCTGGTTAGAATCTGGGGTCCCAGGCAGGTCACTAGCCAAGGGCACCATGCAACAAAAGAAAGCATGGCTACACAGAAGAAGGGGAAGCGAGCAGGCCCTTAGCAAGCCCAGGTACTGAGTGTGTTGCCAACTCAGTGTGCCACGTGCAGGAGGGCCCGGCACAAGTCGTTTAGTCTCTCCTTTCTCACTGAATTCTCCCCTTGGTTCTTAAGCTTGCACGATCATTGTTCACAAACATCTCCTGATAGCTTTCTCTACCCACCTCAAATTCAAAGATAGGGTATCATGTGCTTCAAGGAGAAAGCACATGAAAGAGCATAATCATGGAGTATAGCATTTGGCGGTGTAATCTTGGATTTCAGCTCTAAGAAGAGAAGGCTGAAGAAGTAACTTTAATTCAGTCCAGACAGTCAGCATAAGACATTAGAATCCTGGTCATGATCCTATCATTGAGGATGTCTTAAAATCTGCTGATGATGGGGACCAGTGGATGGTGTAATGGTTACATCACTGGATTCTGACATGTTGACTGCAGCTCCAGTCCTGGACCCAGCAACTTAAAACTCATGCTAGACATAAATGTATGCATGCCCAAAATCCTGAAAGGAGAATGGAGGAGAAGGGATTATGCCATGGCTATCCCTATGATTTCTCTTCTTTTCTTTTCTCTTCTTTCTTTTCCTTTCTTTTCTTGTCTCTCTGTCTTTCTCTGTCTCTATGGCAAGCACATCTGCCCTGTAGCAAAAATTTCTCCCATTAAAAAAAGAGAAAGATCTGCTGGTGATATCTAGGCCCTTGGTAGATCAAGCAAAGAATTGGCAGATACATATCAACGGCAAAAACAAAGGGTGGTTTATTAAGCAAAAGTGGAAGTACACTGCTGAGAGGAAGGGGTGGCCCCGGCTCTAGAGAGAGCTGCTCAGGGGACCTGGCAGTTGCATTCCGTGGGGTTTATAACTCTTTAACCGGGGTCATGTGAGCTGCTCATTGTCTAGGCCCACTGATCACTTTCACTTCATTGGCTGTATCCAATGTAGTTGGGCTCACTGATGGCTCTCACCCCATGGACTACATCAAATGTTGCCTTATCAGCTAGAAATATCCCACTGGAAGTCTCCCTCCTACCTTATCTGGGGTGGGAAGTTTTCTACCCTGGCTGGTTTTTCCACCTAGCCTTAGAGACAGACGCTTAGATCCCCTTACCAACTCCCATTTTCTGCTTTTTTTCTGCCTCAGTATGGCCCCTTCTGGTGCACACAAGTTCGGTGATAGGTGTCACGATGTGAAATAAAGGAGTGGGTACTGCTGGATCATTATCGACTCCCCTCATGTCTATAATCATATATTGATTATGCTTATTTTTCATTCATAATTTGCTTTGACTCCTTATTTCCCATGCTACATCCATATCAACCCCATTACCCCTTTGGATCTATTTGTTAGCTGGATCAATTCTCGTTAGGACTGGAGGTTACATTAACAGCTGGGGAGGAGGGAAGGAGAGCTTGGTCCAGGGAGCCGTTTGTTCAGGTCTCCTGTGTCTCCAAGTCTTTCCCTTCATCTCTTTTATGTCATCTCTTCCTCTCTGGCACTTTCCTGTTTCCACTCTTCCTCTCCCTTGTAAACTACAAAGGTCTGTAGGACAAGGCCAGGGTTTTTTAATGGAGGCCAAGTGTCTGCCTCACCCCAATGCCTACACTTTCTCTGATGACCACCTAAGAAATGAACAGACGAGGGATCAGAAGAGAGGTAAGGGCAGCAATGTCAGAGGTGTGTGGAAAGCCTGCAGGACGAGGGATCTGAAGGCACAAACTTAAGAACGAGATGTTGACTCGGGGAACCCTTCACCTCTCTGGGCCTCAGGTGTCAAATGAGAGGACCAGCTGGGTGTGCTCTAAGACTGGCTCTGAGATTCTATGAGATCCTGAACTAGGAAATAGCAGATTGCAATTCGAAGATCCTAAAGCACACTGTAATTTTATTAAAAAATTTTTTTTAGCTTTTTTTTTTTTTTTTTTTTTTGCATTCACTTGTCAGGGAGAGATAGAGAAAGACAGTGAGAAACAGTGAGAAAGAAAGAAGTGAGAAATCACCCCATGCTGCAATCCCTTCTTCTCTATTTTTCTCCTGGGATTCTGGGCTGTGCCTGGCGTGATTTTCAAGCCTCCAGGTCTGAGACTTGAACTGTGGTCGGCCATGTGGGAGTACAACACCTTAACTACTGCACCATTGGCTGCCTTCTCCCCCCCACACCCCAACCCCGCAGCACACTTTTAAAGGTAAATTATCAAAAAAAGAAAACTCTTCCTGGGATCTTTATACTACATTGCAAATACTATGGTATTATATACAAATAACATGTTAGAGTCAGTCAACAAGAGAAAAAAATAAAAAGGACCAAAGGGCAGAATGGTGAAGCAGATGACAAAACCACCAGGCTCATTCTGGCCTGCTGTATTTAGGAATGCCACAAAATCCATGCTGGAGAAGCTAGTAAATAAATAAATAAGAGAGAGAGAGAGAGAGAGAGAAAGAGAGAGAGAGAGTTGCTACAGAGCACATGTGCTTCCTCGAGGGATAGGGAGAGAAAGAGACAGAAGTGAGAATTCACCCTCTCCCACCTTACCTCCCACTGGGGAGGATGGCCACTCTGTAATCTCTTCTTGTCCATTTTCTTCTCAGGATCTTGGGCATGCACACACATGTGCCTGACATGAATTTCAAGCCACTGGGTCCAGAGCTTCAACCACGGTTGACCATGTGGGAGTCTAGAGCCCTAACCCACTTTGCCACCTGCTGGCCCCACCAGTAAGTATTTTTAATGTGACAAGAAAAATCAAAGTATTCTGTGTATTTCACACTGTTGTTACTATGAGTTTTAGTTCTTTTTTTATTATTAGCCATAATCTTTTGGACTTGATCTGGTACAAGAGTATGGTGAGATCCTGAGATGGTTGAGAGGACAGGAGGAGCCAAGGCCACAAGCTGGGCCATCTCTTAATAATTCAAGAGACAGAAGCCAGCAGGTGGCGTGGTGATGAAGCTAGTGGGTTCACACATGGCTGTTCGAGTCTCAGACCTGCAGCTTGCTTTCTCACTTTCTCTCTCTTGAACAAGTGCATGTATCTTGTGGCAAATTAAAAAAAAAAGATAATAAATAAAATTAAATAAAAACAATAATTAAAGAAATTTCAGACAGAATGACCAGGCCTGGTGAATACGGTGCATGAAACAGGTGTCTTACACAATTCACATACGTATTTTTAAAGTTTATTTGTTTTTTTGCCATGAGCAAAAGAGACATAGAACCAGAGAGAGAGAGAAACAGGCACCCCCAATAGAGTCCTAATGCTGTGATGCACCCCCAACTTCAGCCAGCCTCGGATCATGGGCAGACACATGCCTGACACACTCAGGGAGGCCTCTAGATCTGAACTGGGAACCTTCCCATGGAGGATCGCCTCTCACAACTTCACATTTCGCCATGGCAGCATATGGTCCCCAAAGTATGTGTTTTTATTATGATATTATTGTATATGATGTAATTTCAAAAAGTTTGTGGAAAAATGGAATTAGAGCAATATGAATTTTGGTACAAAATAATTCTGAAATCCAAGTGTAATTTTTTCCCACAGTTTATATTTTCCATGAACTTTTTGAAGATCCCACTTATGCCTTGGCTAATTGTATAGAGGGGTTCCTCCTGACCTCTTTAGATTTATACATATTTTCCATCAGCTAATCCCATTTGCATTGCACATCTTGATCCACCCACTAGTAAGTTTATTCCTTTCTCTCTCTAGTGCATTAAGTAAAGGAAACACACACACGCACATGCACACACACACACAACCATCTGCCCATCCTTGTGAAAATCTAATAAAAATAATAGCAAAGGGAAGCAGGGTTTGTTCAGTTTGGTTTAGTCCTGAGCAACATTAATTTCCGTGTCTCAAGACAGCCCATATAATAGAAGAATTCACTAAAATTCTTAGTAAATTTGCTAAAATGCTTAGCAAAGGCAGAAGCAGGACTGGTGAGGTTCACTTAGAGTATCTTCCTCTTGGCCCAGAAAGAGTTAAATTTCAAAAAGAAATTGAAATGCAATCCCAGCTCATGTTACCCATTAGCTGGGTATATTGACCAAACTTATAGTCAGATAATGCAAACAATAACAAAGTTATTGATTGAGGAGATGTCAGGCAAATAGGTACTTATCATGATGGTGCTGATAAGCTTGGGATCTCCCTCTGTGGTAGCGACAGAGGCCTATTGATTTTGCAGTTGGTCATCTGTGGCTTGCAGCAGACATGAGATCTGCAGGATGCTTCTATATGCAGGAGCTGAACTCATGGTGGGGGGCATTGCAGTCACCCAGAAGAGTGCCATCAAACTGGCTGTAGGAAGGAAGGGTTGACTTTGCAGGCCAGCAAAGCCTGGCAGTGCCACTAGTCACTGAACTCTTTAGGGCTGTCTCCTCCTTAGGGTACACTACCTTCCCCCATAACTGGATGGTACACACAGAGCAGGTCCTTAAGCAGCTGGCATTAGTGCTGAGCTTTGAGCTGACCAGTAGGGGTGCAGAAGACAGATGAGACCTGCATACCCTCCCCACTGAACACCAAATGTATCACCTCCCTGGCACATCTGCTCCCCAAACCTGGGCCTTCCAGTTGGCAGGGAAATCTGGCCAGACATATTATTATTGCTTCTCCCAGCATGTGATCAGCCCGAGGCATTCATGGTTGATTGTCTAAATTTTAGATGTGAACCAGCAAAACGCCATCTCTCTAAGCACTTTTAGTATTAGCCAATTACATGGCTGTGAAGGAGATATAATAATACTCATTAGTTTTTGGATGGCCTTGCAAGAAAAGGATGCTTGATGTCTGCCAAACAGACCCGGGCGATTGTTTGACATTCAAGTGTGGAAGAAAAAGAGGGAAGTTGGAGTGGGGGTGTGGTGTGGAGAATGAGAGGAGTAGGGGATTATGTTCCTACTTTCCCATAGATAATTCTGTAGATGATTTGCTGGTCTCATAGGTGAAAGAACAAAACACTTTGTCTTCATCACTGTCAGTTCTTCTTCATACAAAATGACACCAAAGGGTATGTGATATTTACACAAAGGTTAGACTTTAGGAAGAAGAACAAATCCATTCATTCATTTATTCCATCCCTCACTCACTCTGTGGTAATCTACTGATGGCTTACCATGAACCAGGCACAGTGCAGAGAAGGTGAACGAGGCACCAGATCCTATCCCTATGTGGGTTTCCATCTGATGAGAGTGGAGTCAGTTTGGAGGCAGGTATTAAACATATACATAAACTCATTGCCCTATTTTTGGAGATTCAGGTTGTTTCCAGTTTTTCTAATCTTTTTTTTGAGGGGGGAAGTTTCTTTGCTATAGGGTGCGTGTGCTCGCCAGACAGACAGAGAGAGACAGAAAGTGAGAAATCACCCTCCCAGGGGGGATGGCCATGCCGCAATCCCTTCTCCTCCATTCTCCTTTTGGGATCTTGGGCATGCACGCACACGTGCCCGGTGTGAGTTTAAGCCGCCGGGTCCGGGACTCGAACCGCGGTCGGCTATGTGGGAATCCAGCGACATAGCCATTATGCTAATTGCTGGTCCCCAGTTTTCCTAATCTTGTAAATAAACAGTGAGCCTCTTTTGAAAGTCTAGAATTATTTGGTGGGACAAGTACTGTGTCTTATAGGCATCACTTTCTGAACCAGGGCATCTGACATTGCAGATGCTCTGGAGGTTTTTGTTTGTTTGTTACATTTTTTTTCCTTTTAATTTTGCTAAAGGGCATGAGGACTCACCAAAGAGAGAGAAAGAGAGGCATAGAGAAAGAGATGAAGAGGGAGACCAACCGATAGGGGATGATGACTCCACAATCTCTATTCCATCTATCCATCTTGTTGGGATTTGGGGGCATGCAAGCACTCACACCCAGCATGTTTTTCAAGTTCCCAGGGCCAGGACTAGGATTTGAGCTGTGGCTGGCCATGTAGTATCCAGCTCTCTTAACCACTAGGCTGCGAGGCCAGCCTACAGTCAAATTTCAAAACTTATTTTTAATATCCTTAGTATTTTGAGGGTAAATTTAATTTGACTTTTAAAAATAGTGAAATGTTGAGGCTGGCAGGTGGTGTGTGGTTAAGGACGCTGGACTCCCACATGGCTGACTGTGGTTTGAGTCCTGGACCTGATAGCTTTCTCTCTCTTTCTCTTTCTCCCTCTCTGGTCCAACTAAAGATAAATAAATAAAGTTAAAATAAAATAATTCTTTTAAAAAGAATAGTGAAATGTTATCTGGTCTTACATTTGGTGGACATGGTGGAGATGAATCATCACCATCTTTTTTCTGTTGTTAAGAATATATGACTGTCAGGACCAGCAGTTGGTGTAATGGCTGTGTTGCTGGACTCCCATGTAGTTGATCACAGTTCGAGTCCCAGATCTGGTGGTTTAAACTCACGCCTGGGTGCGTGCGTGTCCAAGAGTCCAAGAGGAGAATGGAGCAGAAGGGATTGCGGCATGGCCATCCTCCCTGGGAGGTGATTTCTGGCTTTCTGTCTGTCTCTGTCTTTCTGGTGAGCGTATGTGCCCTATAGCAAAAACTTCTTAAAAAAAATGTGTGGGACCAGCAGTTAGCGTAATGGCTATGTTACTGGACTCCCATGTAGCTCACCGTGGTTTGAGTCCTGGACCCAGTGGCTTAAACACATGCCGGGGTGGGGGGGCCAGCCCCCCTGGGGGGGGGGGTGATTTCTCTCTTTCTATCTCTCTGTCTCTGTCTGTCTGTCTGGTCTGTCTGGTGAGCGCACGCACCCTATAGCAAAAAAAAAAAAAAAAAAAAAAAAAAAAAAAACCCCCAAAAAAAAAAAAAAAAAATCAGTGTGACTGTCAAGCAATGTGACTTTTTTTGTGTGTATGATAGGGGCTGCGAAAGGCTCCTAAAAGTAATAGGAGAAACTGGTAAGGCACTCTAAAAGTGACCACAGTGGAGGCTTCTAGAGTGTTTAAAGCAATGGGAACATACTTGTTTCAGAAGAGCAGGACAGAGGAGAGAGCACAAGTACTGAGGCAGAGAGTTTAGGGTCCTCATCTCAATTCCTTTCTGTACTTGCCATGTCGTGTTAAGCCACTCTAAACATAAAGGTTATCATTTACACAATGACGCCAATTTTGCCCACTCCACAGAGTTACTGTGAGGGTTCAATAATATAAAATAACTAGTGGAAGCATCTGGTACAGTACCTGACATGTGGAAGTTGTTATTATCAATAATAAGTGAAGAACTGGGCCAGTAGGTGGCATGGTGATTTAGGCGCTGGTTTCTCACATAACTGACTGTGGTTCTAGTCCTGAACCTGGTACCTTGAAAAATCACACTGAGTGCATGTACGTGCATGCCTAAAATCCCAGGAGGAGACTGGAGAAGGGATTGTGACATGGCTCGGCCCCCTGGGGGGGTGATTTCTCACTTTTCTTCTCTCTGTTTCTCTCTCTCTGGCAAGTATACATGCCCTATGGCAAAAACCTAAAAAAAAAAAAAATTACAAGTACACACATGCACACGAAGAACTTCTCAAAAGGAATAATTAGAAGGAAAGGACTTTTTTCCCATTAGAACTTTATAGCTTCTGACCTGTGCGTAGACTGTATCAACGCTGTGGGGCAATGATAATGTAATTGGACCCACATGGAAAAGGCCCTGGATTTGCAGCCTGGGACCTCCCTGAGCCCATCCGGTGCCTGCATCTGTCCATGAGTTTGGCCAGTTGACACTGGGCGAATTGCGGCATAAAGACACTGTTAGAGGTGCCTCTCACTCTCACCTTGAAGAAATAAATCATCTTTAAAAACAGACAGCAAAGCCATGCTCTATTCAGTTGGTTGCTTTGCTGGAAATGATCTGTTTGCTGCCTCAGATCTACTCTCCACTTTTGTGCCCTTTGCTGTGAGTCCTGTGTACTCTGTATTGGGCAGACCTGGGTTCCTTGGCTTCTGAATGGATTCAGACTCTGTGTCACTTTTTTTTTTTTTCTGGGAGAGGTTTATGTCATAGGGCATGTGCGCTCTCCAGAGAGACAGAGAGACAGAAAGTGAGAAATCACCCCCAGAGGGTATGGCCACACCGTAATCCTTTCTCCTCTATTCTCCACTCAGGATCTTGGGCACGCACGCACATGCACCGGGCATGAGTTTAAGACACTGGGTCCGGGACTCGAACTGCAGTCGACTACATGAGAATCCAGCGACACAGCCATTACGCTAACTGCTGGTCCCCAGACTCTGTGTCATTAACAGGTGATCAGAAAAGTGGTTGGTTGGGATATGTATCCACTCAGTTTGCTTCACCAGTTTCTCCTGAGGGGCCACAGCTGTCAAGTCCTAGCCCTTCTGGGACAACTACAGATTTCCTCCTATTTGTCTTCTCATCTAGGCCTAGTATCATCTCTGCTAGTCCCAGGGTCTTCACTGTCCGTATTGGTTTCTTTTAACCTACCCAATCCACAAAGAAACATTTCCCTGAAGTCACCTCAATTACCCTATCTGGATTCCTGACTGATTCAGTTACCAAATAGTCTTCTAGTGTTGATTTATTCCCTTAACGTGAGTTTCAAGCCTCCCTATCCAGGGGAACCAGCAGTTAGCGTAATGGCTCTGTCGCTGGACTCCCACGTAGCTGACCGTGGTTCACGTCCCGGACCCGGTGGCTTAAACTCCACGCTGGATGCATGTGTGTGCGTGCCCAAGATCCCGACAGGAGAATGGAGGAGAAGGGATTGCGGCGTGACCATCCCCCCTAGGGGGTGATTTCTCGCTTTCTGTCTCTATGTCTCTCTCTGTCTGGCGAGCACACACGTCCTATAGCGAAAACCTCTCAAGAAAAATAAATAAATAAAAGCCTCCCTATCCAGGATTTGAGCAGTGGTCAGTCATGTGGCAGTCCAGCACATTAACCACTACACCACCTGCTGGCCCCCATATGTCTGTTTTTTTTTTTTTATTTGAGAGGTTTTTGCTAGAGAGCGCAGGCAGCCGCCAGAAAGACAGAGAGAGACAGAGACAAGAAACAAGAAAGCCCCCCCAGGCGGGATGGCCATGCTGCAATTCCTTCTCCTCCATTCTCCTCTTGGGATCTTGGGCACACACGCATGTGCGCCCGGTGTGAGTTTAAGCCGCCAGGTCTGGGACTTGAACCATGGTCAGCCACATGGGAGTCCAGTGACATAGCCATTACGTTAACTGCTGGTCCCCCCTATATGTCTATTTTGAAAGCATCTTATTAAATCACTCCAGAAATTAAGAAGAAAATCACAATTATCTCAGACATAAATTTGCATTAAGAAAAAATAGAAAAATAGCTAGGAAGGGAGATAAATTCCCATTCAGTCCATTTAAAAAGTGGAGGCCAGCAGATGGCATAGTGGTTTTGTTGCTGGACCCCACACGGCCAACCATGGTTAGAGGCCTGGACCTGGTGGCTTGAAAATCATGCCGGACACATACATGGGTATGCCAAGATCCCAAGAGAAGAATGGAGGAGAAGGGATTGTGGCTGGCCATCCCCCTGGGGGGTGATTTCTCACTTTCCTTCTCAGTGTCTCATGACTCTCTGCCACTCAGAAGAAGCATGCTCAGAGTAACTACTTGAGACAGAGATCTGAGTCATGAGGGAGCGGGAGAGGCCACATCAGGTGCACCCCTGCTGAGCCTCTCTCGTCCTCTGTATTTATTTGGGCAAAGGAGGAAGGAAAGTTAGTTTTTAGAGAAACTTGTTTTTAGAGAATGAGAAAAATAAGGGGATTTCCTGGAATAGCTTGGTATTGGTATCAATTAGGGGTGTATGACTAAATGACGCCCGAGGCTGGACAGAACACCTTGGAATTTGGAAAACACATTTGTTAGATCACACACCTGTCTAATGGCCTCCCATTTTCTTTGCAAGCAGGAAGGCCACATTCCCTGAGTGTGCATTTACTCATTCACGCAGAGTTCTTAGATTCACAGTGTTCTAGAAGCATGCTGTTCCTGTTGTTCTTTAACACGGTCTCTGTCTCTCTGGCAAGTGTGCATGCCCTAAGGCAAAAACCTTTTTTTAAAAAACGAGGCAGTGAATGGGGCTAGTGGGTGGCATGGTGGTTAAGGTGCTGGACTCCCACACGTGACTGACCATGGTTCCAGTTCCGGACCTAGCAGCTGAAAGTCAAAATCCCAGGAAGAGAATGAGGAGAAAGGATTATTGCATGGCCATCCCCTCTGGGAATGATTCCCAGGAGGAGAATGAGGAGAAGGGATTATTGCATGGCCATCCCACCTGGGAATGATTTCTCACTTTTCCTCTCTCTCTCTCTCTGTCTCTCTCCTGCAAGCACACACGTCTTATGGCAAAAACCTTAAAAAAGCCGTGAAATGTTGATGTTAGCTAGAGATTTCAATTCACCAGAAACCACAGATCAAATCACACACACACACACACAAAATTCAATCTTTGGACTAGCAAGGAGACAATAGGTTTGATTTGAACTGTTTTACAAAGTCTCCCAAAACTTGTCCATGTGCTTCTCTACATGTTATATCTTTAAAACCTTTCATATGAAAAGTGCCTTTTGTATGTTATTTTCATGGAATAGTTTCAATTCCATGTATCTGTGTATAAAATAAAATTATTTGTATATTATCAATGATTTCAAGTATTTTCTGGCCAAGTTGGCCACTTTAATTTTTTTTTTTTGAGATGAATCCTGTTTCCCCATGCATTTCTATTACAAATCAAAAATGTCATCCCACAGAAAACAAAAAAGAGGCCTTATGATTTTCTCAAAATCATATGGTAAGGAGATGTTCATTACTGTGGACGTTCCAGAATTATGGCCTCTACCATATTGAGCTCCCTGGAAATTAAGAATATTATGTATTTTTACTATAGGAAGATATCACTTAACACTTCCCCTCATTGTGTTTGTAAATTAAGAAATTCCTACATCTGATTTATTTAAAAGCCATACTTATAAAAAGTCTCACAAAACGTACAGGACAAAATTAAAGACAAGCCATCAACTCTACACACATAGAATGAAGCAATAGTATGAGGCAAAGGAATTTCTCTTTCCATTTGTAGGTTCACTGAAGATCTCAGACAATCGGCAGATTAACAAGAGAAAAGACACACACGTTTCATTTAGCATACAATGGGTCTTATGGGAAATGCATGTTATGAAAAAAACGATATGTGGGTTTTACCTTTTTTGGGCATCAAAATAAACTCGTACTTTAATTCTGTCTTTCCACAGACTTTTGGAGTACTCTTGTATGCACATAGGAACCTTAGAAAATACTAATTCAAAGAGGGGCCAGAGAGTTGAGGCTTAAATACGGCTTCACAGGGGAAAAGGAAATGGTGGGGCGACAGTGGAGGTAGTGCAGGTGGTTTTGGACTGAATCATATTTAGGAGGAAAGAATGGATCCAGTGTTTGGATAATGGGGAGTCAATGGTTCTCTGGACAATAGCTTGTGACAAAATGTGCCCAGGTGTGCTGATCTTTCTTAATCTTTCTACCTGCAAGATAGACTGGGTTAATGAAACCTCAGGGGGAGGCCGAAGGGATTTTCCTCTTTAGCAAGTCCAGTCTCTAGGTGGCTAATGGAATATCAGATTAAAGCCCCTTCCTGCACTTCAGGCAAGAGGCAAGGAATAGGGGAAAGACCAAAAAGAGAAAGAGAACTCAGTTCTGAGTTTTTTTTTATAAAATAATTATTTATTTTAATTTAATTTATTTATTATTTAGAGAGAAGAAAAATGAGGAAGCAAGTTGCCAGGTCCAGGACTCGAACCATAGTCATGTGGGAATCCAGTACCTTAATCACCACACCACCTGCCATGTTTTGTTTTGTTTTTTAATATCTCCCATAAGAGAGAGACTGACCCCCCAGCAGGGTCTTCAGGCTGTGCTCCATTCCCTAACCTTAGCCAGCCGAGGTAATGGTCATGCACATATGTGTTCAGCGTGAGAAAGAGATCTCAGTTCTGAGTTTTTTTTTTTAATTTAATTTATTTATTATTTTAATTTGATGAGAGAAAGACAGAGAGAGAAGAAAAATGAGGAAGCAAGTTGCCAGGTCCAGGACTCGAACCATAGTCATGTGGGAATCCAGTACCTTAATCACCACACCACCTGCCATGTTTTGTTTTGTTTTTTAATATCTCCCATAAGAGAGAGACTGACACCCCAGCAGGGTCTTCAGGCTGTGCTCCATTCCCTAACCTTAGCCAGCCGAGGTAATGGTCATGCACATATGTGTTCAGCGTGCACAGGGAGGGCTTGGGACATGAATGCCAGGCCTTCCCGGGTGGGCCCGGCATCTCAGAGCCTCATGTCTCCGGTGTGTCATGGGCTGGTCTTTAAGGCTGTTTCTTTCATTCAGCATATCGAAGTACCAGTCTCTGGAGTACTATTTTCTTAGTCCCATCACTGGTGAAACAAGAACTTGTATAATAGGATTCCAAAACTTTAAACTTCGAATGTCTCCAGCTGTACTAATGCGTCTCCTTCCATGAGAATTATCTGAACCATTTCCCAGGGATGGACACAGCCTGGGATTTAATCAATAGAAAATGAACTAAAACGAGATTATACTTCAGCTTTGCCTGTCATGTTCACTAGGACGCGGGGTCAGTGGCTTCTCTTCACAGGCTCTTAGCTTACCCACTGGCAAAAAGACCTTAGTCCCATTCCTGCCACGCTCTAAAGGAAAATGAAGAGATGAACTAGAAACTAAAAGCCACTCCGAATCCCTTGGATAAAGGTCCTATAAATATCTATTACTATTGCCATTATTACAGTAAAACATGCTTCAGCCCCAGATACGACTATTTCAACTCCACATGCATAGAAGGAAACAATAGTAAAAGGTGAAGAAATTTCTCTTTCAGTGAGACCAGGAAGGGAAGACCAAAGCTCGCTTTTGCTAAGTAACCTGTGACCTCGGTTCTATTCAGCAGTCGCTTGTGTAATTTTTTTTTATTATTATTTTACTATCCACAATATGCTAGTATATGAAATATATAAAAGACACAGCTTGTACTTTAATATGTATTCAGGGTAAAAAGGAAGACAGGGAAAAAGCAATAATAAGATAAAAATGTATAGCGAGAAATGTTACCGTATAAAGAACAAACAATGTGGATGAATCTCCCAGACATAACAGAGAGAGAAGAGGCCAGATACGAAGGAACACATATGGTGTGATTCCATTTAGATGAAGTTTGAGAACAAGTGCAACTACTCTGTGTTCTCAGAAGTCAGAATAGCGGTCACCTCTTATAGGTGGGTGGATAATGAACTGAAAAGGGACATGGGCTGCTGGAAGTGTTCTAGATCTTCATGTATGTGGTAGTTTCTAGATCAAATGCATAAGTAAAAATTTGTCAATTTGCGCACTTAAGATGTGTGCTCTTGGGGCCAGCAGGTGGTGTGGTGGTTAAGGCGCTGGACTCCCACATGGCCAGCCTTGGTTCAGGTCCCAGACCTGGTGGCTTGCTTCTTCACTTTGTCTTTTTCTCTTTCTTGTCTCTCTCTCTGGTGAGAGCATATACCCTATAGCATATTAAATAATAATAATAATAATAATAATAATAATAATAATAATAATAATATTAATGAGGCCAGTAGGTGGCATAGTGGTTAAGGCACTGGATTCCCACATGGCTTACCATAGTTAAAGTCCTGGACTGGGAGGCTTGCAATTCACATCAGGCACGTGTGCGTGCATGCGTCAAATCCCAAAGGAGAATGGAGGAAGAATTGCAGTGTGGCCATCCTTCTGGGCAGACTGATTTCTCACTTTCTCTGTCTCTCTGGCAAGAGCATGTGCTCAATAGCAAAAAATATCTCTGAAAAAAATTATAATCATAAATCAAATTTAATAAATAATTCTTTAAACAATTTTAAAAGATATGTGCCCTTTCTGTATGTCATACCACATAATAAGTTTATTTAAAAAAAATAAAATGTAGGGACCAGTAGTTCGAGTCCTAGACCCGATAGCTTAAAACTCACACCAGATGCATGTTCGTGTGTGCTCCAAATCCTAAGAAGGAGAAGGAATTGCAGTGTGGCTATCCTTCTGGGTGGGGGAGGGGGTGATTTCTTGATTTCTGTCTCTCTATGTCTTTCTGGTGAGGGCCCTATAGCAAAAATTGCTCTAAAAATAAATGAATGAATAAATAAATAAATAAAATGTATAGGTGCCTTAAATATTATTGAATGTAACTATGTGCAATTACAAGGAGTGAAGGTCAGAATGATGCAGAGGGGCCTGGAGTGGCCCTCAGAGCATATTTTAGAGTATGGTTTCTCTATAACAAGGGACTTGTTTCAGCAGAGAAGGAGATAAGAGAACATTTCCTACAAGGGAATAGCCAGAGGTTCCCAGAGAGTTAAAGATCATGTTTCCAAGTCATTAAAAATGAACTAACTGCAACTACAATGGACGACTCAAAGATGAAAGATGTGGCGAAATGCTCTCAGCAGAACAAATGGTAAAAAGTTTCTGTGACTCAAGCATTTTGGTGACATTAGTTATCTCGAGACAGTTTGAGGTCAGCCTATGTAAAGTCTTCTCACCGTTGGTTCAAGTAGAAACTCAACCACGCCTGCCCACCAACGCCTCTGATGCAGTCAACAAATGGCATCTATGTATTCCAAGTGCATCTGAGAAGCAGCCATGGGCAAATTAGCCACAAGGAAATAGAGGAACAGCACGTCCTCTCCTATTTCTCAGGTTTAGAATTTCTTTAATAAGAAGATATGGACTTCTGGGTTCCCTTGAAATGGGGCCCGTGCAGAGATTCAGGAGCATGTAGTTTGTTGGGGACAGCAGAAGAAAGAAGAAGGAGGACTGTGAGGAGGGAAGGGAAGCAGACTGGGAAAGAGGAGGGGATCCAGAGTGTAGAAGGGAGACCTCTGCTGAGATGTAACCCTTTAGACGAGGACTTCTACGTCAGTATCCCTCACGTCAGTCACCTACTACAAGCTAGATAAAGAGAGCAATCACCTCCTGCAAGGAGGCTGCTGTTGGGCCAGGGCAAATTTTAGAGAAAGAGACGCTGCGTTCACAGTCAATACTCCCAGCAGCTAGTGATGTTGCATGCAGCCTATACAAGAATTTAGGCCGGACAGTGTCTACCACAGTTAACTACCTCAGCACTGAACTCTGACATGGTCAACTGTAGTTCGAGTCCCAGATGTGGCTGCTTTCAGGTTTATTTACTTCTCTCATGAATAAGAGAGATAGAGACAGAAACAGGATACAGCACCTTCAGTAGGATCTTGACACCATGATCCATCCCCAACTTCAGTCAGCCCTGGATCGTGGGCTTGCACATGCCAGGTGAACTCAGGGAGGTTCCTGGATGCCAACCTGGAACCACCCACTCATTAGTCTCGTGGGTTAGTCTCACAGAGCGTCATGTTCTACTCCTAGCCTACTGTCCAACCCTGTACACTCATTTCTTTCTTTCTTTCTTTTTTTTCATTTATGACAGAACTTGTGGGTGTACACAAGAGAGAGACAATGAGAAAGAAGCACCCTCCACAGGGCTCAGTCATGCTGTAATCTTTCCCTGGTCCTCCAGCCCACCAGGATCCTGGGCACACATGCATGCACCCAGTGTGTTTTCGGATCACCCAGGTCAGGGACTCAAACCATGGTTGGCTCATGGCTTCCAGCTTTGCAGTCTGGTAGGCTACCAACTATTCCACAGAGGCTAGTCCCACCCATTTTGAAATGAGCATTTCATGCTGGATGTCAGACCAGCCTGTTATGTGAGTGCAGTCCGCATGCTCTGCACAGTCAGTATCTTAAAACATCATTTGTTTTTCCTGCAAAAGAAATCTCATCTTAATACCGGAGAACACAGATTGGTTTTGGTGATACTTCTTATCTCCTGTGTTAGCAGCAGTAGTAAAACAAAGTAATTATAATTATCACTAGGCTGTGGCCGTGGGCTCAAGTTTGTCTTCAGAAACGAATTTCTTTCAGATCCCGGGAATTGGGAAGAAAGAAACAGAATGAAAGTTTGAGAGGAGGACAGCAAGTATCTTCTCTCAAGCCATAAATCATAGAAATTGAATTAGATCATCTCAAATTGAGGCACAAAAAGCCAGTTATAGATCCATTTCACGACACAGGCTGACATGGGTTTCATTTGTGACTCACTGAGTAACATTACTTATTCTGAGTGCTTCTCTGACAATGTGAGTGCTTACCATGAAGACATGGGAGAAAGGAAAGGGCAGAATCCGACAATTTGCCTAGAAAGCAAACTCCAGGCATAGCACCCACAATTCTGAAGCCAGCTCTCAGTTTATCTGTGAAATTCTGCTTGCTGTATGGCTCAGAATTTCTTTCTTTTCTTTCTTTCTTTTTTCCTTTTTTTTTTTTTTTTGCATTAGGGTGTCTATGTCTAGCAGACAGAGTCAGGGAGAGGGAAAGTGAGAAATCACTTCCATGGAGTGATGGCCACCCTGCAATCCTTTTCTTTCACTCTCTGCTTGGGATTTTTGTGCACACACACACACACACACACACACATGACCAGTGTGATTTTCAAGTCACTGGGTCTAGGATTCAAACTATGGTCAGCAATGTGGGAGTCCAGCACCTTAAATACCATACCATCTGCTGACCCCATGACTCTGAGTTCCTAAGATCCTATTCTCTTTCTAGACACAATCAGTCAGATAAATTTTGGCATGTGTGTGTGCATGCTTAAAATTCTAAAAGGCTAATGGAGTAGAAGCGATTACAGTATGGCTGTGCCCCCAGGGGGGTGATTTCTCACTTTCCCTCTCTTTCTCTCATGGGAGAGCACATACGTCCTATAGCAAACACACACACACACAAGAAAGAAAGAAAGAAAAAGAAAAGAATAGATATGTTTATTAACAGCAGTTAATCTCCCAATTTTGAGATCTATTTGAGTGCTTTTGATTCCTTGAACTCAAATTATAAATATACTGAACTAATTATTGAGGTCAAAACATCATAGCCCAAAGTATGGCTACCTGGAGTGCTGAATACTTTGAAGACCGGAAAGGTCTCAGAAGCAAGATTTGTCTGACCTCTGGCATCTTTCGCTTTCTTCTCCAAAGCATATCATTGAAACTAAAATTCCTCTTCCTGAAGGTGGGTCAAAGAAACTAGAACCCCTCTCCCTCAAAGTGAATCATAGAAATGTCACTCTTCCTTTTCCTTTGAAGACCATTATTCAGAGGGAGGCTGCCCCATTGTAGAGAGCACTATGTTTCCCAAAATGGATTCTACAATGACAAGACCAAACTGAGCAGCCAAAAGTGTGACATCGACACCCCTGGATTCCTTTCTTTATCTGCCAAGTGAAGGGATATAACAGGGACACTTTGTGAGGCCAGCAGGTGGCATGGTGGAAAAGGTGCTGGGCTCTGACATGGTCAACTGTAGTTCGAGTCCCAGATGTGACTGCTTGCTTTCTGACCACCCCCACTAGTCAAATTAAAAATACAATAATAATATAAATAAAATAAATAATTCTTCTTTTAGAGAGAGATTTTTGCTATAGGGCATGTGTGCTCACCAGAGAGAGAAAAAGTGAGAAATCACTCCCTTGGGGGGATGGCCATGCCACAATCCCTTCTTCTCCATTTCTCTCTTGGGATTCTGGGTACACATTCACACATACCCAGTGTGAGTTTTAAGCTGCTAAGTCTGGGACTCAAATCGTGGTCAACTACATGGGAGTCCAGTGATGTAACCCTTATGCCATCTGCTGGTCCCAAATAAATAATTCTAAGATAAATAAACAAACAAGCAAACAAAATAGGAACATCTTGAAGGAGTAACAGAAACACCAAACCCGATAACTCCAGACATGCTGACCACCCAAGCAGAGACAGGCAGACTCACCATATCTAATCTTAGGCTCAGGTGCTAATTTAAGAGACACTGCCCACGTTTAGGCTGAGAAGGATACCTCTCCAAAGCCTCCTAGCCGTCTGTTCACCATATCCACAGCACATTGCTCCTGGCCACTCTGAGAGACCTGTGGACCTCGATATCTGAGGCTGCCTGAGACTCACTACCTCTGTCCTAGCCTCAGTGCCCAAACTCGGACCCTTCATGAGACCTCCGGGAATGGACTGGATCAGCTCCCTTCCTTTGAGGGCAGATGCTTAGGACATCTGGGGACCTACAACTGGCTCTGCCTCCAGAGATAGCTCAGGGTGTTTGGCTAGCATGAATTGTTCTCCTCACTTGACCTGACTGCTTTGCTATGCTAAATTTTATGCTATGTAATAAAGTCTGACATAGTGGAAAGACAAATGCATCCAGGGTCTTTGGGGTTTTATTCTCTCACTTGCAACACCATACCTGGGAACAGGAACAAATGCTACACAGAGGAAGAAAATCTTTGTTGTTGTTGTTGTTTTTGCTATAAGGGTGCATGTGCTTGCAGGAGAGAGACAGAGAGCAGGGAAGGAAGTGAGAAACAACCCCCCATGTTGGGAGGGGATAGCCATGCCAAAGTCTCCTCTCCTCCATCCTCCTGTCAGGATTTTGGGCTTGTATGCACACATGCGAAGTGTGATTTTCAAGCCACCAGGTCCGGGACTTGAACCATGGAGCCGACTATATAGGATTCAGCACCTTAACCTCCAAGCCATCTGCTAGACTGAGGCCAAGAATAATCTTAATAATCAAGCCTTGCTGGGCTCACCCCTCAATCTATTACCATTAGATCATACCATTTCACCCAATCACATTTCTACATCATTGTCCATTTCTCATAGAACATAAGCATAAAAACATCAGTATTTTCTGGGTCTGAATCTTTATTTCTGAAGCCTCTAGTGTCATGTGAAACCTTGATTTAATAAATGTTATGCTTTTCTATGGTTAGCTTATCTTTTGTTATAGGAGTGTGGCTGTGGGCCCTTGTGTTGGGTGAGGAAAAACATCACATTGTTCCGCCCTTGTATAATGAATAAACAACAGTTCTCAAAAAACTCTACACAGGACCAGCTGGTGGCATGGTGATTAAGGTGGCTGGATCCCACATGAATGATTATGCGGCTTGAGTCCTGGACCCAGTGGCTAGAAACATGCTGGGCTTATGTGCTTGTATGCCTCAAACGCTGAGGGGAAAATGGAGAAGGGATTGTAGTGTGACCATCCCCTGGGAGTAGAAGGGTGATTTCTCACTTTCCCTCTCTCTCTAATTCTGTCTCTCTTCAGTAAGTACATGTGTCCTATAGCAAAACCAAAACAAAACCCCAAAACAAAAAACATACAAAACCCAACCCAAAACTCTACATACTAATATTGACAAAGGATCTGAAAAATTGACAAAGGATCTGGTGAGGGCACCGCCAGAATTTGGAAGATGCTACTCCCAGGTATGGTTCTTTGGTATTTGAATATTTTCAGCTGAAGCAATCTGAGGAACAGCAGCTGCAGAAAGGGCTCTCTGACTGCCCCTTTCTCCTTTGAAGGAGGTCTTAAGAACTTCGTGTGAGAGGTGCCCTCCCTATACCCAGAGAAGAGGAACGTCCTTATTTAATTGGAAAAAGAAGGGGAAAAGGAGGGGAAGAAGAAGAGGAAGAGGAGAAGATGAAAAAGAAGAAGAGGAAGAAGAAGAAGAAGAAGAAGAAGAAGAAGAAGAAGAAGAAGAAGAAGAAGAAGAAGAAGAAGAAGAAGAAGAAGAAGAAGAAGAAGAAGAAGAAGAAGAAGAAGAAGAAGAAGAAGAAGAAGAAGAAGAAGAAGAAGAAGAAGAAGAAGAAGAAGAAGAAGAAGAAGAAGAAGAAGAAGAAGAAGAAGAAGAAGAAGAAGAAGAAGAAGAAGAAGAAGAAGAAGAAGAAGAAGAAGAAGAAGAAGAAGAAGAAGAAGAAGAAGTTCTTTTAGAGAGAGATTTTTGCTATAGGGCATGTGTGCTCACCAGAGAGAGAAAAAGTGAGAAATCACTCCCTTGGGGGGATGGCCATGCCACAATCCCTTCTTCTCCATTTCTCTCTTGGGATTCTGGGTACACATTCACACATACCCAGTGTGAGTTTTAAGCTGCTAAGTCTGGGACTCAAATCGTGGTCAACTACATGGGAGTCCAGTGATGTAACCCTTATGCCATCTGCTGGTCCCAAATAAATAATTCTAAGATAAATAAACAAACAAGCAAACAAAATAGGAACATCTTGAAGGAGTAACAGAAACACCAAACCCGATAACTCCAGACATGCTGACCACCCAAGCAGAGACAGGCAGACTCACCATATCTAATCTTAGGCTCAGGTGCTAATTTAAGAGACACTGCCCACGTTTAGGCTGAGAAGGATACCTCTCCAAAGCCTCCTAGCCGTCTGTTCACCATATCCACAGCACATTGCTCCTGGCCACTCTGAGAGACCTGTGGACCTCGATATCTGAGGCTGCCTGAGACTCACTACCTCTGTCCTAGCCTCAGTGCCCAAACTCGGACCCTTCATGAGACCTCCGGGAATGGACTGGATCAGCTCCCTTCCTTTGAGGGCAGATGCTTAGGACATCTGGGGACCTACAACTGGCTCTGCCTCCAGAGATAGCTCAGGGTGTTTGGCTAGCATGAATTGTTCTCCTCACTTGACCTGACTGCTTTGCTATGCTAAATTTTATGCTATGTAATAAAGTCTGACATAGTGGAAAGACAAATGCATCCAGGGTCTTTGGGGTTTTATTCTCTCACTTGCAACACCATACCTGGGAACAGGAACAAATGCTACACAGAGGAAGAAAATCTTTGTTGTTGTTGTTGTTTTTGCTATAAGGGTGCATGTGCTTGCAGGAGAGAGACAGAGAGCAGGGAAGGAAGTGAGAAACAACCCCCCATGTTGGGAGGGGATAGCCATGCCAAAGTCTCCTCTCCTCCATCCTCCTGTCAGGATTTTGGGCTTGTATGCACACATGCGAAGTGTGATTTTCAAGCCACCAGGTCCGGGACTTGAACCATGGAGCCGACTATATAGGATTCAGCACCTTAACCTCCAAGCCATCTGCTAGACTGAGGCCAAGAATAATCTTAATAATCAAGCCTTGCTGGGCTCACCCCTCAATCTATTACCATTAGATCATACCATTTCACCCAATCACATTTCTACATCATTGTCCATTTCTCATAGAACATAAGCATAAAAACATCAGTATTTTCTGGGTCTGAATCTTTATTTCTGAAGCCTCTAGTGTCATGTGAAACCTTGATTTAATAAATGTTATGCTTTTCTATGGTTAGCTTATCTTTTGTTATAGGAGTGTGGCTGTGGGCCCTTGTGTTGGGTGAGGAAAAACATCACATTGTTCCGCCCTTGTATAATGAATAAACAACAGTTCTCAAAAAACTCTACACAGGACCAGCTGGTGGCATGGTGATTAAGGTGGCTGGATCCCACATGAATGATTATGCGGCTTGAGTCCTGGACCCAGTGGCTAGAAACATGCTGGGCTTATGTGCTTGTATGCCTCAAACGCTGAGGGGAAAATGGAGAAGGGATTGTAGTGTGACCATCCCCTGGGAGTAGAAGGGTGATTTCTCACTTTCCCTCTCTCTCTAATTCTGTCTCTCTTCAGTAAGTACATGTGTCCTATAGCAAAACCAAAACAAAACCCCAAAACAAAAAACATACAAAACCCAACCCAAAACTCTACATACTAATATTGACAAAGGATCTGGTGATGGCACTGCCAGAATTTGGAAGATGCTACTCCCAGGTATGGTTCTTTGGTATTTGAATATTTTCAGCTGAAGCAATCTGAGGAACAGCAGCTGCAGAAAGGGCTCTCTGACTGCCCCTTTCTCCTTTGAAGGAGGTCTTAAGAACTTCGTGTGAGAGGTGCCCTCCCTATACCCAGAGAAGAGGAACGTCCTTATTTAATTGGAAAAAGAAGTGGAAAAGGAGGGGAAGAAGAAGAGGAAGAGGAGAAGATGAAAAAGAAGAAGAGGAAGAAGAAGAAGAAGAAGAAGAAGAAGAAGAAGAAGAAGAAGAAGAAGAAGAAGAAGAAGAAGAAGAAGAAGAAGAAGAAGGAGAAGAAGAAGAAGAGAACCAAGAGGGTCTTAGCTCAGTTCATTGAGATTCTTTGCAGTCTGGCATTTTACATTTTGGCTCAGAGCAAGGCCTTGGTCAAGATGGAGGAGTGGGAAGTTCTGAGGGGGATCTGCTTGAATAGCGCTTGCTAAGTTTCCCCCAGTTTACTACTCTTAGTTCATACCCTTTTATTCTATTCTATTCCCCATGATTTTCCACTCATCATCAAACCTAGAATAAAAATACATAGGCTTAACCATTTCTTTGGGTCTTAATTTCCCATGTCATGTAAAACTTGTTAAATAAACTGGTATCACTTTCTCTTGTTAATCTGTCTCTTGTTGATCTAATTTACTGAGCCCCAACTGGAGAACCTACGATGGATGAGAAAAAGATTTTGTTTCCTTCCCTGAGGCACAGAGTGAAATTCAGGTAATTATGCTCTCTCTCTCTCTTTTTTGAGAAAAGCACAAAGTGCCACGTAAGCGCTCAGTCCAGGAAGGAAAAGGGTTTATAATCCACTTTGTTCCTAAGATGCTTTGACAATAAGCAGAACTTCTGTTCTGGAAGCATCCGTTAAATTTGCCAACTACTTGGCAAATTTTCAAGTTCTAGAAGGGGCGGATTTGAGCTGGTGAAAATGTTGATAACCAAAATAAAACCAGATCTAAAGAAGAGAGCAGGTAATGAATGGAGAGCAGGATCCGGGTGTTGTCTGTTTTATTGAAACCTGCCTGGACACTTTTACATGCAATATATTTTTTCATACAACTTCCCAAATAAACAGTTAAAGTGGTTTTAGGTGATTAAAGCAATACAGAAGATTAGTTTTGTTATGTATAATCACCTTTGCTGCTTCTTTATTGATGAAAAGAGCTTTTCTCAGTGGGTTGTGTTATCTATTTTAGATATTGCCTGATCTTGTTCTTTAAATGTAAATCAGTTTTTTAATCTTTTTTTATGTAAATTTGATAGCCCATACCAGCAATTATTCTGCTTTGTTGCAGATCTCTCTTTAGAACTGTCTCTGTTTTATGTTTAATTGTCCTAATTGTCCAAATTTGAATAAACCTGGAGAACAGCAATGGAGAGCATTACTTGTTTTTAAATTTACAGAAATCTTTAAGCACTCCTTCCTGAACTTCTCTTTAATTCTTTACACTCTTAATTATGATCGGGGAGATTGGAAAACCTTGTTATTGTCCCTGGAGCCGCTACTCCAAATTATGGGTTTGTTTATCCTGTTTTACTACTTTATATCAGACTTCTTATGAACATGATAAAAAGCTCATCAGAGAAAATTAGCTAAGTTCGCGTTAAAAAAAAGTTATTTATTTATTTTGAGAGAGATTTTTGCTATAGGGCGTGTTGCCGGAGAGACACAGAGAGGCAGAAAGCAAAAAATTACCAGGTTGGGTGGGGGAATGGCCATGTTGCAATCCCTTCTCCTCCATTTACTCTGAATTTTAGGCATGCACATGCCCGGCAAGTTTTAAGCCACTGAGTCTGGTACTCAAAACGTGGTTGACTACGTGAATACAATGACGGAAACTTGGCGTCTACTGGACCCTTTCTTTTAGTTTTTCTTTTCTTTTTTTTTTTTTTTTTTTTTTTGAGAGAGATTTGTCACTGTAGGGCGCGTGCGTTTGCCAGACAGACAGAGAGAGACATAGAGACAGAAAGCGAGAAATCACCCCCCAGGGGGGATGGTCACGCCGCAATCCCTTCTCCTCCATTCTCCTCTCGGGATCTTGGGCACGCACGCACACGCGCCCGGCGTGAGTTTTAAGCCACCGGGTCCGGGACACGAACCGCGGTCGACTACGTGGGAATCCAGCGACATAGCCATTACGCTAACTGCTGGCTCCCTTTTCTTTTTTTTTTTAAGTTCACGTTTTAATCAGTGCAAGATTTTAGCAAGGAGGTATTTAGGTGAAGAGAGGCCAGAGCCAACAACTACAGTCCAGGAGAAGGAATTCACATATTTTATCCCTCTGTCCCTTCCTCCCTCGGTTCCTCCATTCACCACCCATCTAGCCACCTGTTCATCAGTTTCTGAGGTCTTGAACTGGATGACAAGTCGATTCAATGAGATTATGTTCTGATTTAATAATTTTTAGAAAACGAGTAGATTAGATTCTAGGTCAAAATGGACTGTCTACATTTTAAAGTTAATTTAGCTTCTAATTTAATTGAAAAAAGAAAAACAAAAGAAAACCAACAGAGTCTTATCTCAGTTGTTGAGGTTCTTTGCAGTTTGGGGGTTTTATGCTTTGGTTCAAATGCAGGCTTTGGTCAAGAACAGGGCATGTGAATTAGCAGTTGAGAATGAGTTTTATCTGTATCTGGTACATACATGTTCAATACACCTATGTCTAGTAAAATATCTTTAACCAGGACATTTTTTCCCCCATCACCATGCTGAGAAGTCACTTTTAATTTATTCACATGTTCACTCAGCAGCCAGAGGCTCTTGGAATGAACAAGGATGTATATTAATTTCTGGTCAATCTGCCATGTGCTCAAGTATTGAGAGAGAAATCTTTTTATAATATAGGAAGTCACATATAGATAAATATTATAGATAACTAACTTGACTGAGTTATGTGGCCAGATTCGCTCAGGATGCCTAAATAGGCAGAGCCTTGGGATAACCTTGGACAAGTCACTAAAACCCTCTGAGGTTCATTTCTCTTCCTGTGAGGTCAGGGATAGGAATAATTCTCAGGGGTACAATATAAGGAGAATAGACAAGCGTCAGTGTTTTAAAGAATCTCCATTATCATACACAAGGTCAGATCAAATGAAAATGAAATATTCTCTCCAAGCAACTCTGAGTTTCATCAAGTGAATTCTAATCATGCTTTGTATTCACAGACAGGAAATATCCATTCAGAAGGAATGAATAATAGATAACTACTTTCTTTGCTTTACACCTAGTTATAATTCTACAACTAACATAATATTAAATGAGTTCCCTTCCTCTCAGTGATGTTTCATATTCTGGTTACATACTGTAACCGCAAAACTCAACCGTGTGAAAAATCAAACAGCTAGGAAAAATGTATCTTTAATTTTCCCACCAATTTACCTCCCCCTGCCCTCTTGCTCCCTATTATCTGCCCAGTTCTAAGACAAATGGTATATTCTAAATGCTTCTACGTTCATACAGATGATGGACCCCGGCCAGTCTCTCAGCTCCAGCTTTTATGTGCTAGGCTTTAAAACTAAGGCTTACCTCCCCAGCTTTGGGTTAAATATCTCTTATTTGAATCATACCTCAAATAAATTTAACAAAATTGTTTTTGAAGTTGCATATAGTGTTCATTTGGGGTACTTGATAGCCCATGAGTAGTAATTTATATTTAGTAACAAGCAGTAATAAAAACAGCCTGGACCATAAGAACTGAAAATGATGTTGTTGTACAGGGTACACAACTAGTCAGAGAAAAGGGAGTCAGGGTCAAAAAATGACATCATTTTGACCTGCAAGAAACCATAAACGTAACTTTATTAACTGTTTATAGAAGAAGTGCAGGAACAGTGGTTCTGAGAGACCGAGTGACGTGTTCAAGGTCACACAGCCGGTTACTCCAGAGTTGGCCTTAAACCTCACAGTTTTTGGCATCTGGTCCAGCACACCCTCCATCACAACATGCAGCCTCTTAGTTTGTTGGTTTTGGGTCAGAAATATAATTAACACAGGGCAGGAAGCCTAGATTTTGAAGAAGTTGGAGGTAATTTAACGAGAACCAAGCATTTGTGAAAGTCCTAGGCAGTTGACCTGTTCTGTGATATATTCATGGTGTTCAACTGAAATCAGAATTTGGAAGGTGTCTCTCTTTCCTCTTTGACCTCCTGGTCCTCTTCCTAACTGGGTGATTTAAGAACCTATAGAGAGGGCACATAGTCTAGCAGAGTGAGAAAAGTAACACCGTCGTAAATAACAATACACAAAAAATGTACATGGAAGTTAAAGATAAATTCAGAAGAAAGTAATATAGTAATAAAAATGAAATTTGGGTCTGTTCCAGTAATACAACAACTAAACCCTGTTCAGAGGAAGCCAGATCCCACAAGATCAACCAGGTTTTAGGTCCCAGCCCCAGTGGCTCAAAAAACACACCAAGTATGTGTGTTCAGGATCCTGACAGAATAGAGAATCAGAGGAAAAAGAATTGGGGTGTGACCAGACCTAGTTAGGAGTGTGCACTTTCTCTCAGACACACACACACACACACACTCCCCAACATTTTGATGTGAAGTGATGAAGCAGTGAAGGAGAACACCGCTTCTAGAAATTTAGCTATGATAAAAAAAAGAAAAGTAGTATTTGGTGTCAAATGATTATATAAAATTATGGCAGTACGAAAACCAAGATGGTACAAATTCAAGAGTCAGTGTTTAAGACTGTAATGCAGACCCATTGGCAAAGGAAGCAGTAGAGGCCTAAGAAAATGTAAATTAGGTCAGCACACATAGATCTTATTTAAATATACACATATGTAAGATAAGCATTTACACGTATATGTACCCATATGTGTAGATGAACTTCAAAAAGTTCACAGAAAAATGGGATAAAGTATGGTTTATTTTGGTGCAAACATTTTGAAATTCATGTATAGTGTTTTGATAATGCATTGTTTTTTTTTTGGAGAAATTTTTTTGCTATAGGGTGCGTGTGCTCACCAGAAAGACAAAGACAGAGAGACAGGAAGTGAGAAATCACCCCCCAGGGGGGATGGCAATGCCACAATCCTTTCTCCTCCTTTTTCATCTTGGGATCTTGGGCACACACGCACATGCACCCAGCGTGAGTTTAAGCCACCAGGTCCAGGACTTCAACCGTGGTTGACTACATGGGAATCCAGCGACATAGCCATTACACTAACTGCTGGTCCCCATAATACAATTTTCTCATGAACTTTTTATTTAGAGTTATTCATTCAGTTATTCACTCAGGGAGTATGTGCGTGAGAGAGTGACAGAGAGAGAGAGAGAGAGAGAGAGAGAGAGAGAGAGAGAGAGAAAGTGCACCACCCTTCTAACTAGGTCTGGTCACACCACAATTCTTTTTCCTCTAATTCTCTGTCAGGACCCTGGACATACATGCTTGGCATGTTATTTGATTTCTTCTTCCTCTTCATTATCCCTTTCCCCTTCTTCCCTATCTTCTTCCCCTTTTTCTTCTCCTCCTCCTTCTTCTTCCTCCTTTTAAATTTTGACCAGAGAGACAGAGAGAAAGGGAAAGTGAGAAAGCAAGCTGCCATGTTCAGGGACTTGAACTGCAGTCATTCATGTAGGATTCCAGCTTCGTAACCACTCTGCCACATGCTGGCCCCTTCCAGAACTTTTTGAAGTCCTATTGTAGATGTACATGTGTTTGGTTCCCATTCCACAGTGTGAGGTTCTTAGTCAGCTCTATAACATCTGTTGGTAAAGAACATCTCCAGGAATTGTTTAAGATACCAAGTGAATCTCATTAACCATTGCAGTCAAAATGCCGAGAGAGTGGGCTAAGCCAGAGGCAGCTCCCATAGGATGGCTCATTCCTTCCTGGCTCATCACCCCCTTCTTCATCCCTACCTACTAATAACTAATGTCCTCTCACAAAGACTCTCCTGTCTGGATAGACACTCTCGGAGAAACTTACAAGATTCTGTGATACCAGTTACTGTCTGTATAGTATTTTCTGACATCTCTCTCTAGTTCTGACTTTGTGGGGTAAGGGACCATGGTGTGTATGCTGTATGGACCTGCTGACTCAGTCTTTCAGAGGCTCACCTCATTTAAGCCACCATGGGAAAGTCAGGGAACTGGATGTTTTTTTTTTTTTTTTTTTTTTTTTTTGGGGGTTTTTCACTTTAGGGCGCATGCGCTCC
>NW_006159536.1:923325-939578 GCF_000334495.1 Tupaia belangeri chinensis
TAGGGCGCATGCGCTCGCCAGACAGACAGAGAGAGACATAGAGACAGAAAGCGAGAAATCACCCCCCAGGGGGGATGGTCACGCCACAATCCCTTCTCCTCCATTCTCTTCTTGGGATCTTGGGCACGCACGCACATGCGCCCGGCGTGAGTTTTAAGCCACCGGGTCCGGGACACGAACCGCGGTCGACTACGTGGGAGTCCAGTGACATAGCCATTACGCTAACTGCTGGTTCCCGGGAACTGGATGTTTTAAGGATTCTCAGACTTTGTGATTCTTTTGGTTATTGACTCATGTTGCCAAATTCAGTTGACATCAAAGTACAAGCCAGAAAGCTATCATTTCAATATATATTTCATTTCTCTCACTATATATTTATATATTAATTGCTATGGCTTGCACGTTTGTGTCTTCTCCAAAAGTCACCTTAATCCCCAACGCAACTGTATAAAAGGTGTAAGCTCTGGGAGGAGATTAGGCATGGGCCCTGCCCTCATGTATGGATATAATGCCTCATGAAAAGGGTGGTGGGAACTAGCTAGGCCCTTTTGCTTTTATTAATCCTTCCAACTTCCATCATGTGAGAACACAGCAAGAACACCCTCACCAGACATCAAATGCCTTGAACTTGGACTTCCCAACTTCTGGGACTTTGAGAAATAAATTTCTATGAATCATAATATATATTTACATTTCTATTATTTATAATAATAGATTATACAAATAAATAAAATTTATTTATTTAAAGTTATTTGAATATTATAAATAAATTTATAATATATATTTTAATTTCTATTGACCCACTTTGTTCCCTATCCTGGGACATCCCTTTCTGATATCAAGTTTTTTAAGAGCTGAATTTGAATCGAATGTTAATTGGTGACCCAAAAGTAAAAATTGCTTTGAGAGGTGTTTTATGTAAACTCTAGAAAAGCCCAACAAAATAGCCCTACTTTACAGCCGAATGTACTGTTCTAATGACCAGATGGTGGAATACCCAAAGACAATACCTTTTTACCCTCAAAATCATGAGTTCCTTTGGAGCAGAGAGTGATGAGAAGCAAAGTTAGTAGGATATGGGATAAGAATGATCCCCCTGGAGATGACTAGGTCCTCATCCTTGGCTCCTGTAAATATGCTACCTGACATGACGAAATGGAGTGTGCAGAACTAGCAGGTGGAGTAGTGGTAAAGGCACTGGACTCCCAGAGGGTTGACTGTGATTTAAGTCCCAGACTCGCAGCTTGAAACTCATGCCGGGCGTGTGTGTGCGTGTACCCAGAATCCCAAGAGGAGAATGGAGGAGAAGGGATTTTGGTGTGGCCCTCTCCCTGGGTGGTGATTTCTCACTTTCTGTCTCTCTGTCTCTCTGGTGCATGAACATGGTCTATAACAAAAATCTCTCAAACAAGCAAACAAACAAAAACCCCAAACCAAACAAACAAAAAATGAAGTTTGCAGTTGTGAATAAGGTTGCAGACTTAGATTATGCAGGTGGACCAAATCTAACCACACAAGCTCTTTAGACTAGAGAGTATGTCCTCTGGCTGGAGTCAGAGAGATGACGTGGAGTAGGAGGCAGAAGAGGGACTCTGAGAGATTCCAAGTGTGAGAATGTTTTGAAGGGCTGAGGCTTGTTTTGAATGTGGGGACCCCCTGCAAGGTTTGAAGACAAGTCTTCGAGGGGTACAGGGCCTTTGCTGGCAGCCAGCAAAAGCAAACAGAAAGCTCAATTCTACAACGACAGGAATGAGATTCTGCCAATGACCCGAATGACCTTGAAAGTGGATCCCCTAAGAGCTCCAAAAAGAACCAAGCTCTGCCAGCACCTTGATTTGGTCCTCTGTTACCTGGAACAGGATATCCGATGGCCTATGCTCTACCGACTTCAGACCCATGGATGCTGGAAGGCAGTAAGTGACTTACTTTAAGCCTTTACATTTGTGGTAACTTGTTAGAGTAGCAACAGAAAATCAAAACACAGCATTCGAGTTCAATGTAAGATAATAATCTTAGGAAACCAAACCAAACCAAACCCCAAACCACAGTTGTGTGTGTGCACATACTCCCAAACAGAATTCAAAGAGCAAGGACAGTGAAACACCAGGTAGGTCATTTGACGCTAAGTGTATCTGTAAGATATAATTAAAAGTAAACAGCTGGTTCTTTGCATAATTTTGACCAAAGGAGCATATAATATATTTTGCACACACTTGCAGGAAAATCAACTGCATAGGATTTTCATCAGAGAACTAACTGTACAGATGTCAAAGGTGAGGGGGGGGGTGTCTGGAACTCTGGGCCACTCCTTATGTTACAATGACAAAGGATGGGGATGGGCAAGTCAAATCTGAGTGAGGAAAGGAACAGTTACAGCAGAAGGCACAGGCCACGTTCATGGACATACTGGGTAGGACCTGATAGAAGTAAAGGGAGGAAAGACGGGAGGCTTTTCCTGGGTCGGCTTTCCGTGCTCTTCACGTATTTCACCTGCTGCTGACAAAGCTCTGCTGCCTGCTGCTCAGGCCAGTGTTCCTGCAGGCTGGCCTCGTCACCTGCTAGTTTTCTTTATACCTTATAAGCACTCTGTCCAGGCTTCTAGGGAAGTCAGTTTTGGTGCCCTCGGTTTTATAAGGGCATTGTGCCATTTCTGTTCGTTTAATATCTCTTCTTCTGTTGTGGACACGCTGACTGTTGGGGGAGGCATTAACTCTCTATTTGAAACATTTCTGTCCCCCTCTCCTGGCTCTGGGGTTGGAAACGTGATCCAAGACTGGCCCATCTCTATATTGTTTTCTTGCTTGCCATAAGAATTGGTTGATAGATGCGGGGGAAAAAAAATGCCACAACCCCCCAAGAACTGTCTAAGAGCACCAGGACTTTTCTGGGATTGTTGCAAAGATGACTGTCTCCTCTGTCTTGGGATTGTTAAACTGGTAGGGTGGGCGCTCAAGAGGAGTGCTCAGGCCACTAGGGCTCTTGCCACCACGTGGGAAGGGCCTGTTTGGGAGTGAGGTCAGCCCAGAAAAAGCAGAACTGAGAAAGGAGGACAAATAGAAACTTGACACCATTATTTGAGCATCTTGATCTAGCTGCCTCTCTGGATTTTACCCTAGATTTCTTTTTTTCTTTTTTTTTTTCAGTTGCTTAGTTTAAACTTACTTGGAACAGATTTTCCTTCTTAGATATAGAAAGAACCCTGAACCTGCTTCAATTATTCAGTCTGCAGATGACTTCCCAATCTCAGTATCCCTCTTATAAACCATTTCCAGTTGCTTATGTTATATAACATCAACACTGGAGATTATGTTTTAAAATTTTTATTTACTCTGTAAGAAAGAGAGAGAGACCCCCAACAGGATCTCTGCATGTTGAAATCTCCTCTTGGCCCTGTAGTCCTCTAGGATTATGAGTGCCCCTGGTATATTCGGGTTGACCCAGGATCTGAACCCAGGACCTTCTCATATGTTTCCAGCACCTAAAATAAAAGATCAATAAGAGAAAGGCATATATATTTATTTAATATATGTTTTATAGGACATGAGAATCTTTAGAAATGGATTTCCAAGGAAAAGTATGTTTTTATACTAAGTTTGACGAATACGTAGATCACTATGGGGAAGTGTGATTGTACAAAGTTAGGTATGATCTGGGAACCAGCAGTTAGTGTAATGGCTATGTTGCTGGACTCCCACATAGTCAACTGCGGTTCGCGTCCTTCACCTGGTGGCTTAAAACTCACGCCGGGAGCGTGTGCGTGCGTGCGTGCCCAAGATCCCGAGAGGATAATGGAGGAGAAGGGATTGCGGTGTGACCATCCCCCCTGGGGGGTGATTTCTAGCTTCCTGTCTCTATGTCTCTCTCTATCTGTCTGGCGAGCGCACGCGCCCTATAGCGAAAACCTCTCAAAAAACAAACGAACAAAAAAAACAAAGTTAGGTATGATCTGATGGAAATACATGGAAGGAACTTAGCAAAGACCACTTAATTGGATTCTTCTCTGTGTCTTCAGAGACAAGGATTTCTTTTAGGTGTAGGATCACCTGGAATGAAGTTTTTATGACCTGTTTTAGGGGGAGGTCAGCTAGATTTTATGGCTTACTTCAGGGGAGAAGGGCTGAGGGGAACGTGAACATGACCTTGTCTCTGCTGTTTTTCTCAAATGCCAAGTTACCACATTTTGGGCTAGCTTATCCTGAACCCATCACATGTATAAAACAGAAAATGTAATTTACTGCTTCTCAGGATTCATGTGATGTGATTAAACCCACCTAGGTAGTACATGTCTAAGGTTTTTATTATTATTTTTCTTTTTCTAAGTTTATCTCTTCTTTTTTCTGGAGAGATTTTTGCTATAAGATGTGTGCACTCACTGGAGAGACAGAGAGACAGAAAGCGAGATATCAATCCCCAGGGAGATGGCCATGTTGCAACCCCTTGTCCTCCATTCTCCTCTCTCAGGATTTTGAGCACATGTGCACGTACACGCACCCTGTGTGAATTTAAGCTGCTGGGTCCAGGACTTGAACTGTGGTTGACTATGTGGGAGTCCAGTGACATAAAACCATTATACCATCTGCTGGTCCCTTTATCTATTTCTTTTGAGAGAGAGAAAAAGAAAGCAGCCCCGAACAGAGGCTGGCTGTTTCGATCTAGAGCTCTGAACTAGCTCTAGATTTGCGGTAAGCATGTTCCTGGCATACTCAGGGAGGTCTCTGGACCTGAACAGGGCACTTTCTCATGTGAGATTGCCTTGCAGAGCATCACATTTTACTGGAGTTCCACTGTCTTAGCCCCCATGAGCATAATTACATTTGCAAAATCTATTTGATATGCGAACGTAACATATGCACAGGTGCCTGGGATGAGGGCTTAGACATCTTTGGGAGGTCCACTTCATCTATCCCATATAGCTTATCAATTTTGCTTCTCATTGCTCTCTCTGCTCCAGAGGAACTCATGCTTTGGGTGGTCAGAAGGTACTCTATTTTTTACTTTCTAGTCACCAAATAGTATTCTGATGAAAATTTAGCTTCCAGGTGACTTGATATCAGGAAGGGACTTCCCAGGACAGGCAGGAACCAGATGAATAGAATTGAAATATATATGAAACACAAATTCATATACAAACAGAAGTGTAAATATAAAATATAAGCCACCTGGAGCTGAACAGTGGAGTAGAAGTAAAATATAACACTCTGCCAGGCCGACTCACTTGGGAAGGCTCTGAGTTCATGTCCTGAGGCCTTCCTGAATGTGCCAGGCATGTGCCCACCCATGATCCATGGCTGGCTGGAGTGGAGTGGACATGATGCCAAGAATCTGTATGGGGTGCTGCCATTCTCTGTTTCTCTTGTTCATGGAAGAAATAAATAATATGCTTTAAAGATATATAAATTATAACTATGTAAATATAAATCAGTTATCCAGAATCTATAATTATATAAAACATCATTATAACTTATAATTAGGCCATTGGCCTAATATTCTGACATTTTGATTTATTCCCCTCAAGTTAGTTCATGTATTTATTTACTTAGTCAAATAATTTTTTTCTAATTTGCTAGAGGATGCAGAGAGACAGAGAGACAGAAGGAAAGTGAGAAAACATCCCCCATGGGGCATGATCAGGCCACAACCCCTTCTCCTCTGTTTGTCCCCTTGAGATCTTGGCATCCATGCACACACACCTGGCATGTTTTTCAAGCTACAAAGTCCAGGACTCAAACCACAGGTTGGCCACATGAGTTCTTGCTGTCTCAACCAGCATGCCACTAGCTGGCCCTATTTTAATTTGTTTTTATCTAATGCAATCAGATTTGAGGGTTGGTCAGTTTATCAAAATATGTAATTAAAGCAAAAATGATAAAAACAGTGATAAATGTATTCTGCAGACATGGCATATAAATTACAGTCCTTCATGTATATTTTGATATTGAGCCAAGGTCTTCTCTTTGAGCATGGGCCTGCCATGTGAAATCCATATTGTCTTTTGCACCTTAAACTTTCATGGCACTCTACAGTTTTCAGTTTTAGCCAGCTTAAAGTTAAGTGAAAATTGAGAAACATTTATGAAACAATTTAAGTCAAGAATTCTAGATTTTGGGGACCAGCAGCTGGCGTAATGGCTATGTCACCGGACTCCCATGTAGCTGATCGCAGTTCAAGTCCCGGATCCCTGGCTTAAATGCATGCTGGGTGTGTGTACGTGTGTGCCCAAGATCCCAAGAAGAGAATGGAGGAGAAGGGATTGTGGCATGGCCATCCCCCCTGAGGGGTGATTTCTCACTTTTTGTCTCTCTCTCTGTGTCTTTCTGGAGAGCGCATGCACCCTATAGCAAAAAAACCTCTCAAAAAAAAATAAAAAAAAAGAATTCTAGATTTTTATTTTGCCCCCATTCCTTTAAAATTATGTTTCTCACATGTAATTGATAGCATTTTCTCCAGTAACTCACTTTTATCATGTTTTCCCAAGGATTCATCCAAAATTGACTCACAACTCACACTCATGTTTCATTACGTCCTGTAACTGATTAAATTACAAATTACAATAAAAAGTACAAATGGGATTAATGGGTTTGGAAAAGTTTGGGATTTTAGGTAAGCTTAAAAGAATTAAATTTAGGGGCCCTGAGATGGTGTGGTTAAAGTGCTAGATCCTACATGACTGACTCCACAAGGTTCGAGTCCCAGATCTGACAGCTTGAAAATCACTCCAGGTGCACGAGTGTGTGTGTCTCAAATCCCGAGAGGAGAATGGAGAAGGGAGTGCAGTGTGGCCATTACCCCAGGAGGTGATTTCTCACCTTTCTTCTGTCTCTCTCTGTCTCTTTTCAGTGAGTGCACATGCCCTATAGCAAAAACCAAATAAAATAAAATAAATAGCTCACTTTAGAGGAGTGGAATCATCGTGTCTCTTCGAGAGAGGAGGATGCTGATGCAAATTCATCAGTTCCTTTGCTCATTATTTATTTATATACAACTCTTTTGGGACCTGAGATATAGAGATGAACAAAACTGACAAAAACTTTTGCTGTTCTGGAGCTTTCATCTGGTTCTAGCATGCTGTGTGCTGGGACATCAGTCAACACTTGTTACAGAGAAAGTAATACCCTCAGTTAATGAAGTGAGCTGGCCAGTTAAAAGAACATGTACTGCATTTCTCCCTTTTTTATTCTCCTGCTTAACTTGAGGTTATTTAAAACCCTCTTTTTCCTTTATGCCTTACCTCTTATTATCCTAGTCTGTTTTGTGGCCAATAAGAGAAAAGACTTGAAACTGGGTGATTTAAAAAAGTAGAGGTTTATTGAACCCACAGTTCAGAGGTCTGAGGCCCAGGGGCCCTCTCTGGTGGGGTTCTTCTGGTTGCCTCCTCATGACATGGCAGCAAGCAGGGGAGCACGGTCCGTATTCCATCTGGGTCCCTCCTTCCCACATTTCTCTCTCTTTTTTTAAGAGAGTTGTTTCTTCTTTTTCTTTTTTTCTGTAGAGAGCATGCACTCACAAGAAAGACACAGAGAGGGAGAGACAGAAAGTGAAAAATTACCCACTGGGGGGATGAACACACTACAATCCCTTCTCCATTTTCCTCTTAGGATTTTGGGCATGCATGCACACATGCCTGGCATGAGTTTTAAGCCACCAGGTCTGGGACTTGAGCTGTGGTCGACTACATGGAAGTCCAGCGATGTAACCATTATGCGATTTACTGATCCGCCTTCATTTCTCTAAGAAACTGATCAGGATTCAGTTATGGGGACCATGTCCTATCCGACCAATCTTTAATCTTTTCCTCAAAGCGCCAGTTTTTGACATCACCATTGGATCATGTTTTCACCCTCTTAATGCGGTTACAATGTCTCAACACATTAATTTCGTGGGGAACATATTCAGACTAGCATTTATCAATGGTCAATTTCTCCCAGAATTTTTTCTGTGATGTCTCTTGGTAAATTACGGTAGAGTTACCTTGTGACTCTCTTTCACTTAAATATTTTCCTTTTTCAAAGCATTTCACAAGCAGATGCTGAAATAGTCGACAGGGGAGGTTTATTTTTATTTTTATTTATTTTTTTTCTTGTTATAGGGCACATGAGCTTGCTGGAGACAGAGACACACAGAGAGAAAACAAGGAAAAGTGAGAAATCATTCCCCACTGGGTGGATGGCCAAACCACAGTCCCTTCTCCTCCATCTTTCGCTTGAGATTTTGGGCATGCATGCACATATGACCAGTGTGTTTTTCAAGCTACTGGGCCCAGGACTCAAACTGCTCAGCTGGTTATGTGGAATCCAGCCTCCTTAACTGCCATGCCATATGCTGGCCCTCAAACTTGTTACTACTTTTGGAACAAAGCGTTTTGTGTTTTTGTTTTGTATTAACAATAATGTACTTGGCCTGCCTAAAGAACTTACAGTAAATACTTGTTTCTTTCCCTCTCCTCCTCTCCCTCCTCCTCCTCCTTTTTTTTTTTTTTTTAACCAGAGGATGCATCCCCTTATTACAAAAAGAGAGAGAGAGAGAGAGAGAGGGGAAAGAGAGAGAGAGAGAGTCTCCCATGGGGCATAGGCACGTTTCAGTCCTTTCCCTTCATTTCTCCATTCTGTCAGGTTTTGGAGTATGCATGGATGTGTCCAACATGTTTCTCAAACCACTGAGACTAAGATTCAAATTGCAGTTGGCCAGGTGGAATCCAACTTCCTATACACAGGGCTTAGTCACTGTACTATGGAGTTTTCTTTTCTTTCTTTTCTTTCTTTCCCTTTTGATGGAAATAACCAACTCTGCATAAATAATAATTAATGCAGTCTATTTCTAAACATGGATATGTGTGACCAGACCCAGAGAAAGGCAAACATGCCTTCTCAGGTTGATTAGTTACAGGGGTTCCTTTTATTTAGTTTTTTTTTTTTTTAATTATTTTTTATTCGACTTTACTTATTTATTTATTTTAATTTGACCAGCAAGGGACAGAGAGAGAGAGAAAGGGAAAGCAAGCCCCCAGGTCCGGGACTCGAGCTGTGGTCATCTATGTGGGAGTCCAGTGTCCCTAACCACCATACCACCTGCCGGCCCCTCTTTTATTTCATTTTAAGAGTGGAAGATAGGATTTGGAATTTAGTGAAAAGAGTTTTCCCATTGGCCCAAAAAGGTGGGACATCTGCAAGTGGACTTGTAGGTTATAGGTGGATTTTCTGTGTTTCAGAAAAGGATCAGTAAAGAGTACTTTTACAGAGATAAGGGAGCTTATTTATGTCATAAGATACTGTCCTAAAGACAGGATGTAGGAAGCATCCTGTTATCAACTAGGTCAAAATGGTCTGTTAATGTTTGTAAGCATGACTCACCCCAGGCCTTCTGGAAGGGATTTTAGAAATGGGAAATAGGTGTCAGACTTCTGTTCTTTTTGCTTGTTCCATTTCTTTATTTATGTTTATTTACGTCTTATAAGACAGAGAAAAAGAGAGAGAGAAAGAGAGAACCACACCCAACAAGGTTTTCAAGCTGTGAAACTCTCTTTCATGCTGGAACAGTGTTTTGTGTTTTCACAAAACACTCTAGTGATCTGGGTTGCCTCCATCTCTAGACTCAGCCTGCCCAGCTCATGGGCATGTGCATGTCTGACATGCACAGGAAGGTCTCGAGATGCAAGCCCTGGACCTTCCTATGCAGGTCCAGCCTCACAGGACTGCCCTGTCCCATTTTTTGACTCTGATGAATAAATTCCTCTGCCTAACCACTAAGGTGAATGCTTGCATCATCTCAATAATCTCTTATTTTAACTTTTCCTTGATGAAGTCTTTGTTCAAGGCTAGTCGGATGTACTACTATTTGAAATCAACCCACTTTTGCTGCTATGTTGTGACATAAGCAGCTCTTGTTGATGACAGTGGGTCACACCTTATCTCTGCTCTGATATGACTCTCCAAACCTTTACAATTTGACTCAGAACTCATCCTCCTCCAGCCTGAGTTTGTTCCCTCTCAATTGTTATGTAATTGTGAATTTAAATTATCTAACAAAATAATAAGAACTACTCCTCATTCAGTATTTACCACAGGCCTCCTTGGCATAGAACCAAACATTTTGCATTCATTATCTCACCTTTATATAGGGTTCTGTATTTTCACTTCAGTTTTGGGTATGCTTATTCAGTACCTTCTGACTCTCCATATAGATTTCAAGTATTCTGAACTGTGGATCATGTCTTCTTCATTCATTTGTACCTTCTCGGCATTGTACACATGGTGTTTGGCCAAGTGCCAGGTCTCTGTGCCTGTTGCCAATTGACCGAGAAAATATTAATAAAAGCTGAAAGTATAAAGTATTGCATTTCTTTCATCTACTGATTTTTGTAGCTAGCATCATCCCAGGAAGACGTTGCTGGCCTGAGGACTTTTAAAACTGGTCTGCACCATAACTTGAAGTAATTGTTTTTTTGATTGAAACTAACAACTATATAATGCCTGCTAGGCTTAATGCCAAGACATGATTTGATTTCTGGTTAAATTTGCAGCTAAGTTGATTTTGCAAAATGTGCCCACATGTACTCAGGCTGTATGAATGCCTTCTCTACCTCTATTCACTCTCAAAAGTTCAATTTTCCATAGAGTTGGATATCCTTCACTTGTTGGGATATTTGACCCTACGCATTTAAGGCTGAAGCATCCCAGGCTAATTAGGAGAAATTGTTGTTGATCAGCTTCTGCAAAATGTAAAATGCCATATTCAAATGCCTTTAGGACATCCATTAAAACAGCCAGAAATGGGGCCATGGTATTTATCAAGTCAAGGGAGACTCATGCCTAATAACAGTGAGTTGTTTTATGCCATTAAGAAATGAGCAGACCTGTCAAGAGAATGTTCAACATAAGGTAATGTCAAACTCGCTGGAATAACTTACTCACTGCAGGGCTTCCATCTGTGAAGTCGCTGGGGAGGTGGCTGCCTCCATGTGATTCCTCAGATTTGTCAGTTAAATTAGATGCCCAAAGGCAAAACCAACTGACAGGGGCATTGTGGGATACTCCTGGAGAATTCAGAATCTATAATCTCATGAGTAGATCCCATTCACAATTTTATTTATGCTGATAATAGGGGTCATATCAAATTTATAAGAAAGTAGGTGATAAGAAGGAAAGCGACAAGATCAGTCCCCTCAAGACTGTCAGGAGCAATATGTCTAATGTATATTTCATATGATTGGAGAGAGGGGAATGGTTTTATTTTGCTTTTCAGTAAAGAAGTCCCAGACTATTATATTAAGAGTTTATAGGTTTTTAGAAATTGAATATCTTGGTTTTATCAAGGTAGACCACTCTCAGGGAAGTTACATATGGAATACTGACTGAAGTTTTACTAGTGTTTTCAAATGGCATACCAGCCTGAGGGTAAGTGTAGAATATGATAGCAAAAACACAGCAAGTATCTATTTTGATCTTCTTCAGCAACTGTAAGAAAGGCCGATCTGGAGTATCTTCCACCTTAAAAAAAAAAAAAAAAAAAAAAAAAAGAGGACCAGCAGTTGGCATAATGGCTATGTCGTTGGACTTTCATGTAGTTGACCACGGTTCAAGTCCCAGACTTGGTGGCTTATGTATGTGCATGCCCAAGATCCCAAGAGGAGAATGGAGAAGAAGGGACTGTGGGATGGCCATCCCTGCTGAGGGGTGATTTCTCACTTTCTGTCTCTCATCTCTCTCTGTCTTTCTGGCTAGCACACACACCCTATACCAAAAATATCGCCAAAAAAAGAGAAAGGAATAAAGAAAGAAAGGCTGCCACTCTATTGATCCTTATTTATTTCACTTCCTTTTTTTTATTACCTTCCTTCTCCTCTATTCTACACTAGAGAGCCTTCAGAAGACCATAAGTGTTGGGTAAGGATATCTTGAGTAAGAGAAGGAAGTATGCTAAGGCATTACTAGAAACTGTCCCAACCCACTTATCCTCCTACCAATATGGCAATCTTTGCACCAAGTTGATAGGTCTCAATTCTTAGGGTAAATTATTTCCCAGGAAATTCTTTGATTCCTTATGAAAACAGACTCCTGGCTCTCAAATCCAATGATATGATTGGATCATTGAGTAAACACAGATTCAACCGAGAAAGCTTGCTCCGCCCCCAGTCAGAATAGTTGTCTCAATGATGTCAAATATAATTGTCAGGTGGTGAAAGCCAAAGGTTGGCTAGACCATGGTGAATATTTTACTTTTGGTTCCTTCAAAGAAGACCCTGGTACAAGGAGTCAAATGGAAGTAATTTATTTGGGAAGTGACACCCCCCCGCCCAACTAGTGGTAATGTATATAAAAGTAAGATAGTAGGGAGAGAAATCCCTAAAGGCTGAATGTATTGAACCAGTCTTCACTTTAGGCAACTGGAGCATATTCAGCTCAGCAACGCTGAGAGTGAGAGTGTGGAACAAACTCCAGCATTACCCCAACTTAGAGGCTAGGAAGCTGGGGTGTTTACCAACTATTCTCTGTCATAGGTGAAAGATTGCTTCCCAAAGCATCAACACCCCAGTATTTCCTGCTTGTCCTTTAAGAGGGCTGGCCTGGGATCAGCAGATAGTGTAATGGCTACATCACTAGACTCCCATGCAGTTGACCGTGGTTCGAGTCCCAGACCCAGGCTTAAACTTGTGCCAGGTACATGTGCGTTCGTGCCAAAGATCCCAAGAGGAGAATGGAGGAGAAGGGATTGCGGTGTGGCGATCCCCCCTGGTGGTGATTTCTCACTTTCTGTCTCTCTGTCTCTCTTTGTCTTTCTGTTGAGTACATGCACCCTATAGCAAAAACCTAAAAAAAAAAAAAAAAAAAAAAAAAAAAAAAAGGGGGGGGCAAATAAAGCTAAATAAAATAATTCTTAAAAAAAAAAGAGGGTTGGCCTATCACTTGCAGCCAGCAAACATAAGCTGAGAAAATTATAGATATTCACAATTACCATCTTTGATGTGTTAGAGGGGAGTGGATATGGCTGGGGTGCTGACTCAGCCTGTTAAAGTGAGAGTGGGAGGCAGAGTAATTAATGATCAGGATCAGCAGAAAACCCATCTTTTGGTAGTTTTCTTATTAGGGCATTAACAAAGTTTATCTCAGAGAAATAAAAACAAAGAGACTGGCAAGTTAGAACTTTAAAACACCCACAGTTTATATAATTTCTGCAAGATAACTAGTAGTCATTTGCTATTGGCTAGGTGTGCAAGAAGTTTTAGCAAGAGAAGAGAAATTTGACAGACAGATAGGCTCAAAGAAATCTGATTGTACAATATCTTTATCCATTCTGGCCTTAATCTCTTCCTGTGAACCTGAGAGTCCTTTAGCTAATTCCTTTCCCAATGAAGGAGCCAATCAATGTTCTTTCAGGGGAGAAAATTACTAGAGAGCCTAGTATGTGTTTTGATGCCCTAATGAGGCACTATGAATTACCCAACCCAAACCAATTAAGTCTCAGCCTGGATAGAGGGCTACTGAGGAGATGAGGACACAGCATGCATTTAGGACAGAATTAACTGCTCCCATAGCCTGGAAATATGCTTGGGGGAAAGCCAAGCCTTGTAGGCACTCTGCTGTCCTTAAAGCTGGCAGCCAAAATGTGATGTAGCCCAATGTTAGCTTTTGACGCTTTTGCTTCTTTGGCCTTAAATTTAAAAAATGTCTGTAAAACATAAAATATGTTTTGAACATTACATAAGGCTATTAAGAAGGGGTGAATCATGAAAACATGGTATGTCAGAGACAATAAAGTAAGTGAAATGAACTGCTGCTGACTAGCTGCTTGACCTTGGGCCAGTTGCTCAGTCCTTTCTTGTCAATCAAATAGGAAATTATAGCCCAATAATGTGGTTTTGGATTGCAGCTCAATAAGCAAGCTCTAATCTCTTGGTTACGCCTTACTGTACCATGGGAAACCAAGCACTTATTTTCATTTTAATGTGATCTTTTCCAGCAGACTGTGACTTTCTTAAGCACCCAGCACAATGCCTGGCTTGGCTTGGGAACTCAGAAGCTATGTGTTGAATAAATGTGGAATGAATAATGAAGAAAGTTATTTTGGATATTGTGGTACACCTGAAAATATGAGAATAAACATACTGTCAACACAAATACCTCTTTAAAGAGAATGATGAATATTGAATTTTATCTAGCCCATATACATTAGTGGGGTGGAAGAACTATGGCAGGAGAGTTGTTGCTGGTAGACGGATGTTGGGTGGTACCTAAGGTTAGAATCTTGGATCCGCTACTTACGGTGTATTCTTGTGGAAGTTATCTAAGTTCTCTTGGCTTAATTTTCTTTTCCTAAATCTTGTAGGTTACAAGAAGGATCATGTAACCCAGCAATATCTAAGAAGTTTTGGGGAACACTCTGATACTTAGAAAAGTTCAGTCTAAGATGATCATGAATACACACAAAGTCCTGAGTAAGGTACAAAACTTCTTCATTGGGTTGCTTTTTAGGCTTCCTGTGTCAGCCTTTGGTGGGTATCCAAGTGAACATTTTATTTTTTTCTTTCCTGATCTTTCTCTTTTTTTCCTGAATTTACTTTATACCATTTCTTAGTTCCATTTTCCTGGCACTAGGATTGCCACGGTTGGTGAAACTTGTGTTTCTGTCTCTATCTTCAGAGGATGACGATCATGGATCATGGGAATAGATGATGGGTCCTGAAGGTCCCACATGGTATAGACATAGATGTTCCAGATTCTTCAGAGTGAAGCATCGTAGGGCAGACTTCTGCTTGTATTATGTGCTTCTTGTGACAAGCTTTCAGTGAATATACTGAAGTCACAGCCTGAGTTTCACTCCGGAGATAGGCAGTGACCAAGGGCACAGCGAGAACTGAGAACCAATTTCTTCTGCACTATAGTAAGACAGCACAGGTCATACACCTCAGTACCTGCACATAGTGGAGCTCAAGACCCAGCAGCTGTGCTCGGTCTCCACGGCATTGAATACGCTGTATGGACACTCCTTCCCTCCACTTCCTTCACCTTTTTCAACTTGAGTTTTGAGTGTCTACACAAACTAGAGTTGTAAGAGGAACTCCAGACCTGCTAAGAACAGCAAGGAGAATGGCTTAAACCCCACCATTTTGTTCAGCACCAGCCCTGAGCAAAGATGCTTGATCAATGGGTTGGATCTACTTCCGTTAAACTCCTTGTCTGCCTTTCCAAAATGCGGCCCTGAGATGGGATCATCAGTGTGTGAGTACCTTCCTCTGAGAAAGACTTTTTCTTTTTTTCCTCATAACCAAGAAAATGATCAATTACCCCTTGTCTCAGAAATCCTGGGAATCTTTTTGCTCTTAAGTCACTTTGAATAAAGGTTACCCATGAAAATATTTTTGAAAATATGTATTTTATCTTCTACAGTATTATGAAATAATTAACTGCTCAGCATGCTCTTTTTATTTTTTTATGGGTTTCAAGAATTTAAGCAACACAAGATTGCTAAAGCAAATATAGTCCAATTCCTCTGACTTGAAGGAAGATAAAACTTAGGACCAGCCTTTGGGCTGGTGGTCAAGGCAGCTGGTCCCACATGGCTGACCACATGGCTTGAGAATTGACCCTAGTGGCTTATAAAAACATGCCAGACTTTATGAACATGTGTGCTTACCCAAAATTCTAAAGGGAGAGAGAGACGGAAGAGAAGGGATTACAATATGACCATGATAGGGGAAGTAGGTTTTTTTTTCTTTTCTTCTCTCTCTCTTTCTGTTTCTCCCTGGTTAGTACATAGACACTCTAACAAGTTCAAAAAAAAAAAAAAAAAAAACAAGAAAGAAAGAAAAAAGAAAAAAAGAAGAAAAGATATAATAAATGTTGATTTACTATGTATTATCTATATCTTTTTTTTCTCCTCCCAATATTTCTAGTTGCCAAGAGCTTTGTCTGGAGTAGGGAAATCTAAAACTTATATGCTTGCAGACTATTCTGTATAGACTGATGTTTAAAAAGATTCCTTAAGATAAAACAAAATTCACAGTTATGTAGCTACTTGGTGAGGTGGTGACACGGCATAATGCTTAATATAGCTTATTTTTATTTATTTATTTTTACACTCATGTAATAGCAAAAAGACACAATGACGTGGAGAGCCATAAAGCCAAACAACATTCCCATTTCATTTTACAGCACAAGGTGGGGAAAGGCACAATTGGTATCCTGACCATTTTTATAGGGGTTCGGAGGCAGGTTAGACATGCCTGAAATATGTCCTTCAATTCGTAGAACTCTTTCAGG
>NW_006159536.1:940110-949673 GCF_000334495.1 Tupaia belangeri chinensis
TGCTGAAGGATGTTCCTTGGAGAAATACTCCTATAAATACAGGATGTTTTCATTACTGCATGTGGTTGATTCAGCCTGTTGGCTACATGACATTGAGGAGAAGTGTCTGAGAAACGACTTCATATAGACCACGTTCAAACAGTCCCTAGAGCTCCCCGGATTAGAATGACTCTAGTGGGAGCGCTTGGAAATGAATGTTCATATATCACTGAGGTCTTTAAAAAAAGGCTTAAGGTTCTGTAGGCTGTCTCCCTTAGTGTGGTGAAATGATGGAATGATAACACGAATGGAGATGAATTTCTGCCTATGAAAATGTTCTCTTCTTCATATTGAGGAAAGCTATCAAATCAATAGCTTAGACAGCAAAACCAAAAACAGAATAAAAACAAACACACAACAACAAAAAACACAAGACACAAGAATACAGCAAGGGGGCCGGCAGGTGACAGAATGGTTAAGGGTGCTAGACTCCCACATGGCCGACCACAGTTTGAGTCCTGGATCTGGCAGCTTGCTTTCTCACTTTCCTGCTCTCTGTCTCTCTTACTCTGTCCCTCTCTGGTCAAATTAAAATAAAGAAATAAAGTTAAATAAAAAATAATTCTTTTATAAAAGAAGATAGCAGGAAGATTTACTTGGAAATGAATAGCAAACAGGAGACATATATTCAAGTTCAATTTGGATGTTTTCTCTAGGAATATATAGCCAGAAGTCCATGGTATGGACGCTAGGCTTTTAAATAATGATGTTCCATTTTTGTGTGTACACAAACATGTTTACATGTACTATTTACAATTTGCAAATAGTTTTACTTCTTTTATTTTCATCTCCAAATAACCTTGGGAAATGGGTGATACCTTTATAGATGGTGACCCTGAAGCTCAGCAAGATGAAGGGACTTCCCAAGGTTGCATAGCTCAGAGGTTCTAGAACTTTGAACTCCCAGTCTGATGTTTTCAACCGTCCTGCACTGACAAATAAAATATTGCTTTTCTGTTTCTGTAATATTGCCAGTGTTGTAAAAATATTACAACCTCCACTTCCCTGATCAAAAATTAACTACTCTTTATTGAATAGAGATTTTTATGGTGTGGAAGACAGAGGGAGATGGCACTTTTGATGCAGGGTGGGTAAGGAATTGACTTAGAGATGCATCATTCAGAGAGATGTTGAATTGGTAATGAAACATGTAATTTTGTAGTGCTTATTGCAAAAATACAGAAAATAATGAGGTTAGAGAGAGCAGAATTGTGAATTGTGAAAATTATTTACTATAGTTAGATTAGTCTGTAGACAGGATAAAATTTATGAATGAGGGCAACCTTTGCCTGCCAAGACAAGGGTAATACAATCTTGCATGCAGAATAAAGCTAATTACCATTAGGAAGGACTTTTTTCCCTCTCTCTCTGTGCTTAATGTTGCCCTGGGCATTATAGAAATTTCTTTCTATCTATGTATCTAGTATCTTATATATGCATGTACAGATGTATGTATTTATAACACCCTAAATGACTTGTGAACCATTGTCAGAGAAGTTTAAAAAGACACAGGTACAAATTAGGTTATGGAAGAATTGGATTATAGCTTGATAAAGATTATTTATGAACATGTATGTCTGTCTTTTTTCAGAGGATGTATTTAAGATTGTAGACTGAAGGGTGATTTCTGGGTTGTTTCACAGACAAAAAAAAATCAACAATCATTAAAACAAAACAAAACAAAAAAGCAAAAATACCCCAGCAGGTGTCATGAAGGTGAAGGCAGCAGGATCCCACATTGTCAATAGCATGGTTTGAGTCCCAGACCTGGTGGCTTGAAAACCATACTGGGCACGTGTTTGTGTGTGTGTGTGTGTGCGTGTGTGTGCATGTGTATGTGCGTGTGCGTGTGTGTGTTCCCCAAATCCTGAGAGGATAATGGAGAAGGGATTATACATGACCATCTTCCCAGAGGATGATTGCCCACTCCCTCCCCCACCCCCCACGCCGTCTCTGGTTAGCACACATCCTATAGCAAACTAAAACCCAACAAATCCCAGGACTACGTGGTAGCACAGTGGTGACATGACTGGACCCACGTGTGAAAGGACCTGGGTTTGCACCCAGAGACCTCCCAGTACACACTGAGTGCCTGCTGACATGCCGATGACTGGCTAATGGGGAGGAGAAGGGGAATTGCAGCATGGTGAGATCTTGTCAGGAGTACTGTTTTCCTCTTTTTCCCCCTCATCCCTCCCCATCTCTCTCATGGAAGAAATAAATAAATATACTGAAAAAACAAACAACTAAACAAACCTATTCCTCAAATGAAAAATAGCACCATCTCAGTATGACAAGTAGTTAAAGATGAGCCCAATACTGGTCTTTAAGGTGGTAAAATTCTCTTCCATGTCTTTCACTGGGTTCTTTTCTGTACATTTGACCTACTCTCGTCTTTGACTTTCTTATCTACTTCTGATCATTCTAATTGTGGGGTCTAGAACAACTTATTCAACACTCTTTTTTTTTTTTTTGGAGAGGTTTTCGCTATAGGGCACGTGTGCTTGCCAGACAGACAGAGAGACATAGAGACAGAAAGCGAGAAGTCACCCCCCAGAGGGGATGGTCATGCTGCAATCCCTTCTCCATTCTCCTCTCAGGATCTTGGGCATGCACGCACACGCGCCCAGCGTGGGTTTTTAAACCACTAGGTACGGGACATGAACCACAGTCGACTACGTGGGAGTCCAGCGACATAGCCATTATACTAAACTGCTGGTTCCCATTATTCAACACTCTTCAATGAGCTTTCTTTCTTTTTTTTTTTAAAGAATTAGTTTTCATTTAACTTTTACTTATTTGTTTATTTATTTATTTATTTTAATTTGACTAGAGAGGAAGGGGGGCGGGGGGAGAGGGAAAGTGAGCCACCAGGTCCGGGACTCAAACTGTGGTAGGTCATTGGGAGTCTAGCACCCTTGACCACCATGCCACCTGCTGGCCCTCTTTCTTTCTTTCTTTCTTTTCTTTTCTTTTTTTAAAAAATTACTTAATTCTATTTATCATTGTTATTATTTTTAAATTTTGTACAGGACATATGTGTTCACCAGATATACATATGCATACACACACACAGAAAGAGAGAGAGAGAGAGAGAGAGAGAGAGAGAAAGCACGGCATCAGGTCCAGGGCTGGAACTGTGGTCAGCCATGCAGAAGTCCAGAGCTTTAATCACCATCTGCTGGCCCTTCTCCAAAAAGCTTTCTAACATTTCTAACTCCTTTTGTAATTTAGAAAATTTAAAAATGTGCAGGAATACAAACGGTATAGCTAAGAGTTGTATATTCTCCACTCAAAATGAACACTAACATTCGTTTTTAAAAATAATTATTTTATTTGATTTATTATCATAATTACTATTTGTTTAATTTGACCAGAGAGAGACAGAGGGAGAGAAAGGGAAAGTAGGAGAGCAAGCCTCCAGGTCCAGGACTTGAACCATGGTCAGCCACGTGGGAGTCCAGTGCCCTAACCACCATGCCACTTGCCAGGCCCCTAAATTAGTTTTAAAGCAAGTATAATCAATAGTTCATTTAAGTTGTCTTATAACTCATAAACCTTTTAAATCATAATGACCTACTCAGTGGTTAACTTACCAGGTAAATGATGTCTAGATCTAAGACTATGCACATTTAAAACAAAAATTGAAAACACAAATATTGGTTTAGTACAGTGAAGTTTCACTAGTTCAGAGTAATTGTGGAAAGGACTATGTTAGTGAAAAATCTAAATTATACTATATTCTGTAATTAAAGGCAGATGTGAAGTTTAATAACTTACAGAAGCATATAACTGGAAGAAAGTCAGCAAAGATTTTAATAAAATGTTTAATAAAGTTATTCTAAAAAAGAAAATAAAAAGAATAATTTTTGATGTGCATACTAGTTGCTGTGAAGTACATCAAATCTGAAATATTTAGAGTATAGTACTTTACAACGGCAAGCCACTGGTAAATATTTATTGAATGAATGTATATTATGTGCCAGGCTCTGCACTAAGCACTGGAAATAGAAAAGTAAGCTTTAAAGCTCTTTATAGAGAAAGGTTCTGGGGACCAGCAGTTGGCATTAATGGCTATGTTGTTGGACTCCCATGTAGTTGACTGTGGACCCAAGGGCTTAAACTCACACTGGGAATGCGCGCGCACGTGTGTGTGCCCAAGATTCTGAGAGGAGAATGGAGGAGAAGGGATTGCGGAATGGCCATCCCCCCCGGGGTGTGATTTCTCACTTTCTGTCTCTCTGTCTCTCTCTGTCTTTCTGGCGAGTGCACGTGCCGTATAGCAAAAACCTCTTTAAAAAAATAGTGAAGACTCAGAAAAGTTAAGTGACCTGCTTTAAGCAACCAGCTATTAAATACCAAAGCCTCTACTTCCAGGGTTCTTTCTGCTATACCACGAGCTATTTCTTATAATAACATTAATATTATCTGAAATATATCCATTGTTTCGAGTAATGCTCCGAAGATTTTTCAAACAGAAAATGCCCGGTCTTTTTCTGGTGTTCAAAACGTTGAAGCAAGGACGGGATGGGTCCTTGGAGCCAAATTCTGGATTTCCCTGGGTCTTCTGGTAGGAGCCATGATCAACTGTGCTGACGACACGGAAGCCAAAACTCTGTGTATCATCTCTGTGATGAGAATCAAAGGACAGCTGAACAGGCTCCCTGCAGGTGTGGGTGACATGGTGATGGCCACAGTCAAGAAAGGCAAACCAGGGCTCAGGAAGAAAGTGCCTCCAGCAGCGGCAAGGTCATACTGGAAAAAAGAGGGCGTGTTTTATTATTGGGAAGATAGTGCCGGGGTCACAGTAAACAATGCAGGTGAAATAAAAGGTTCTGCCATCACAGGACCAGTGCAAAGGGGTGTGCAGACTTCTAGCCCAGGATTGCATCTAATGTTGCAGCCTCACCTGAATCTCCAGTGTATTTGTAAAAAAAAAAACCCAAACATTAAAAGCTATTTGCTCCCAATGCTTGCCATCCTGATCATTTCTACACCCAACCTGACATCCCCTCAACCACTGTCTTTCTTTTGAGAGAGAGAGAGATTTGCTACAGAGTGCATGTGCTCGCTGCAGAAACAGACAGAAAGTGAAAAGTCAGTCTCCCAGGGGGGATGGCCATGCTGCAATCTCTTCTCCAGCATTCTCCTGGGATTTGGGGCACTCATGCACACGTGCCTGGTGGGTGTGATTTTCAAGCCACCAGGCCTGAGACTTGAGCTGCAGTTGGCCATGTGAGAATCCAGTACCCTAACTGCCACACCACTAGCTGGCCCTAATCACTGTTAGTTTTAGAACATTTTTATCATGCTGACAAGAAACCCTATGCTTATTAATAGTCACTATGGATTTGCTTATTCTTTTTATACAGAATGTTCCAGGGTGAGGGCACATAAGGAAAATGACCTTGATACCGCAAAAGAGCAGAGAACAAAGAATGAGGTAGACAAGACCAGCTTGTTGGATAAGAGTTTAAGAGGGCGTATAGGAACAAAAGTGGGGTCTGCAACATGAATTGATCTCTGCACTATGTACCCAAAACTATATACTTATGTAGTAGGCAGGGAAGAGATTGTAATGGGGAGTACACGTAGGGAGACCCTGAGAAATGTATAGAGCAGATTTGGTGTGATGATATCAAATCTTAACTATGATCGGGGACCCACCATTTCCTGGATGAGGATAACAGGCATGTTTAATGTAACAATGTTGTCTTTTTATCTAGCCTTGGGAGTGTAGTCAAGGAGTCTGAGGATGGAGAGATCAAGTTGATTAAGACAGAGGATTAGCTTCAAGATGGAGTCACTTTGGCTCCATCACACACATGAAGTCATAGGATATGTGGTCTTTTGTGATTAGCTCCTTTCACTTTGCATGTTTTCTCTTTCTTTTTCTTTTTCTTTCTTTCTTTTTTTTTTTTTTTTTTTGAGAGAAGTTTTTGCTATAGGGCATGTGTGCTTGACAGATAGGCAGAGAGACAGAAAGCGAGACATCACCCCCCCAGGGGGGATGGTCACACTGCAGTCTCTTTTCTTCCAGTCTCCTCTTGGCATCTTGGGCACTCCTGTACCCACCAGGTCTGGGACTTGAACCACCATTGACTAAGTGGGAGTCCAGCAACATAACCATTATGCCATCTACTGGCCCCCATTTAGCGTGTTTTCAAGATTTATCTACATTGTAGCCTGTATTAGTACTTCATTCCTTTCTTTCTTTCCTTTTCTTCTTCTTTTCCTTTTTTTTTAGAAAGAGATTTTTGCTATAGAGTGCATACGTTTGATGGAGAGAACGAGGAAGACAGAAAGAGAGAAGTCACTCTCCAGGGGGAATGGGCCATGCCACAATCCCTTCTTCTTCATTCTCCTCTTGAGATTTTTGGGCACATGCACACATGTGCCTGGCATGTTTTTCAAGCCACTGGATCCAGGACTCAAACCCTGTAGCTGGCCACGTGGACTCCAACACTTAACCTTATCATGTCACCCATTGGCCCCAAACTTATTTTAAGTCACCAAATGTGTGGTAAATTGTTACAACAGCCATAGCAAGTGGATAAAACACCTTAAATAATGATCAAATTAAAAGTACAATGTAATATCTCTACTCACACCTAGAAAGCTGAAAAGAAGAAGAGAGATATCAAGAATTGATGAGGATATGGAGCCGCTTGAACACCCCTTTTTTTTTTTTTTGAAGAGGTTTTTGCTACAGGGCGCATGCGCTCACCAGAAAGACAGAGAGAGATAGAGAAATAGAAAGAGAGAAATCACCTCCCAGGGGGGATGGCCATTCCACAATCCCTTCTCCTCCATTCTCCTCTAGAGATCTTGGGGGCACACATGCACATGTGCCTGGCATGAGTTTACGCCACCAGGTCTGGGACTCGAACCGTGGTTGGCTACATGGAAGTTCAGCAACATAGCCATTATACTAACTGCTGGTCCCCCAAATGTTGATTGCAGTACATTCCAGTCACTTTGCTGAACTGTTAGAAAGTACTTTCTAAATCTGGCTGTATGCTTATCCTGTTTCAGCTGAGATCTACTTATAGGTGATATGCCTAAGAGAAATGTATACCTTCACCCAAATTATGAAATAAATGTTCACAACAAACTTTTCATTATAACTGCAACTTAAAAATGATTCACGTTTTCATGCACAGTATGATGGATACAATGCAATAGCCTATTCATATTATAGAATAACATACAACAGCAACAAGGAAAACTTGAGCTTCACACGACATGAGTTAATCTCACAAACATAATGATCATAAAAGAAGCCAGACACAATGAGTGTATTCTATATGATTCAATTTATCCAGAATTTCAGAAAAAGGAAGAGCTGGGGCCAGTAGGTGGCATGGTGGTTGAGGCATTGAACTCTCACAAGGCTGACTGTGGTTCAAGTCCTGGACCTGGTGGCTTGCTTTCTCAATTTCCCTCCTTCTCTGTCTCTCTCTGGTCAAATTACAAAAATAGTGATAATTAATTAGAAAAAAAAAATTAAGTGAATAATTTTTTAAAAAGAAAAAGGAAGAACTAATCCATAATGTTAGCAGTCAAAACAGTGGTTACCCCTTAAGAGAGTAATGGCTGGGTGAAGCATAAGAGGTTAGACAGGACCATGCAGTTAATAAAATATGTTCTAATCCATAAGGTCATGTCTCATTCATTCATTTATATATTTAACAAATATTTATTCAATTTTTATTATTTGCCAGGAGCTCTTCTAGTGCTAGGGTTATAGTAGTAAAAAAGATAAAGTTTTGGGCCAGCAGCTGGCAAGATGGTTAGGACACTGAATCCCGTGTGCTGTGGTTCAAGTCCCAGACCCAGTGACTTCAAAATCACACTGTGCGCATGTGCATGCAGGTCCAAAATTCTGACAGGAGACCGGAAGAGAGGAGATAGTGCACATGCCCTACAGGAAAAAAAAAATTATAAAAACAAAAGAAAAAAAGTTTTTACTCTCAGAGTTGACATTTTAGTGTCTTCCTCTCTAAAGTATACTATTATATTATTGGCCCCTAACTATTCACATCACATGACATTTACACCTTGGGTGGTCCTTTCCCACATTCATTCTGGAGTTGGCCATGTGACTTGCTTTACCCAATGAGACATGAGCAAGGGTGATGCAAACAGAAGCTTGATGAGTGCTTACGCAAGCCCAGTTTAACTACACACCTGTGAAAAATAACAAATTTTTTTTTAAAATTCACTGAGTTTTGGGATGAACAGATAATAAATAGGCAAGTAAATAAATAAAAAATTATAATTTCAGAGTGTGATTTGGGCTGTAAAAATTTAAACAAGCTGGGCTATTTTCAAGGACATTTGAAATCATAGGGAAAAAATAGCAACTTGGTCATTTAAAGGCAAAGATGAATGAGATAAAAGTAAGGGAGGCAAGTGGCGTGGTGATTAAGCAGCTGGATCTCATATGGCCAACCGCACAGTTTGAGTCCTGGACCTGGTGGCTTGAAAAACACATGAGGTTCGTATGCGTAGGTGCCCAAGGTCCAGAGTGGAGAATAGAGGAGAAAGGGTTGAGGCATGGCTATCCTTCTTGGGGGTGCTTTCTTTCTCTTTCTCTCTCTCTCTGTCTCTGTCTCTCTGCATTGAGTACACATGCCCTCTAACAAATTAAAAAAATGTTATATAAAACAATGGTATAAGGAGTACTGGTTCTCGTTGAGACTGTCAGGTACTATAGGAGACCAACAATCAAAGAACATCTCTGGAATTAGAGTTAGAAGAGCTGGATTGGAATTAAGACGCTGCTTCTGGTCTTGGTCAGTCCTTGTAAGCCTATATCTCCTGGTCTCCAAAATGGGGATAAGATTCTTCGTGTTGCTTACATTCCAGGATTGCTGGGGAGGTTATATTTAGTGATGTACACGAAAATAACACAGAATTTCAAAATGCTATTTGAGTGAAAAACATTTCTATGAAAACCAAGATGTTTTGGTCCCTTCTTTGCTCTCTGAGGTTCTCCCTGATCTGTCCACAGGACAATCCATTGAAAGCGAATAAAATAAATGTTCTCTGTCGGGACAGAAGGCTCTCTGCACATTGCACCATGGTCTGTGTTATATGTTTGCCTTTTTTATTTATTTAGGGTCCACTGGGACATTGGTTCTGCAGTTTTGAATAATCCACGAAGTTGTCGCTGAAAGCTGATATTCCCTATTTTCGATAATGAAGAAAAAACACCAATGAGCAGCCTTATCGGTGTATAAAGTCATACAACGCAAAGCCTCTATTCCATTAGGAAAAAACCCAACATATGTCACATCACATTAATAAATACTGCATGTACAAAGTGCACCTTACATTGCAGTAAGCTCCCCTGTGGAAAAATTGATTTGCTTTTAAATTTTAATCTACTTCTTTTTTCTTCTATAGATCCTGGTTAGTTTTTTTTTTTTTTCTTTCCCTTTCTTCTACAAAGGGTGTACATTTGTATAAGAAATGCATCATTCTCTAAATCAAACAGCAGAAAAAAGAAACAAATGCAG
>NW_006159536.1:949704-962336 GCF_000334495.1 Tupaia belangeri chinensis
GGGAAAGAGAAATCACCGGGAAAAAAATAGCAAATTGGTCATTAAAAGGCAAAGATGCACAAGATAAAAGCGAGGGAGGCAAGACGCGTGTCTGCTCTGCCGGGCTTCGGTGCAGATGTAAGTATAAAATGCTCCACAAGTCCTGTAATTGAGAAAATCTATCAAATGTCCTGACAGCTGCTCGGGCATTTCCAGAAGCGATAAAACTTGAATTTATTTCACTCCTAGAAAAGGGGCAGTATCACCTTCTGGCGGCTTTAATGAAATGCCATAAAATTCGAGGAAAAACTGTGTTGTAAAGTCATAAAAAGGGAGTCGGAAGTGGATTGTTGGAAATGCCGCGGGAGGGGTTAGTGTGTCTGAAAGAGTGGCCGAAGGGGACCAGAGGCCTGTCCTCGTGGTCGTGAGCCAGGTGTGCAGATTTCACGCCAGTTTCTGATCCCCCCAATGCTATGGGCCGAGGGTGGGTGGAGAGAGCGACAGAACGCAGTGGCCCCTCCTCGTGCCCACTAGTGCAACTTGGCAAATGGCTTCATCACTCTCCGGGTTCTGACATGTGAAACCCGGACTAACAAGCTCTTTTCCGGGCTCACCAACCCCATTTGTATTTTGTGGAGGTGGTTCACTCACCTGCATTTTCTTCCAATAGAAACACTACAGTCAATTATGACGGATGGTCCCCAACTGTAAAGTCACCTTTCCTAGATTCTACCCTGGCTGGAAGGCTCCCAGAGCTACAGGTTCTTGGGGGTACTGTTGAGAGCAAACAACCAGACAGCCTAATCTGCTTTAGATTCTGATGATTCAGAGCTTGCCGCCTCTTACAGCTTGCTCCTGGTTCTCTCTTGCCTTAGCTCCCCTACTCTGGTTTTGCTCCTAGCTGAGGAGCAAGCAGGAGGGCAGGGGCTGTCTCTATGTTCCTTTTTCACACCGTTGGTACCTCACCTCACAGTTTACACACAGTCAGAGCTCAATACCTGTTTCCAAGGAGAATGAAACTACTTGGGGGTTTCAGGTTGTCAGATAAGGTCTTCGATTTCTATCCACTACTATGGTTGAATATCTACCCTTGTATTATCCATGGAAGCATGAGCTGCCTTCATTTATTTAAGATTATTGTACAGGGAGCAGTTATATAGTATTTTGCCTTCTATTTTCAAAGTTTGATGTTTTAATAAAGTTTCAAAAATAAATAAACCAAGACCTTGAGTGAATTTCCATCTCATTTTTTTGGTTAGTCAAGCATTGTGCAAAGATCATGGAATTAAATTATAAACACTGAGACCAGGGGGCTTAAAATGAGGGTTTCGTATGTAAAGAAGATACATACATGCCTAAGAGATGATGTTATTCAAGAGAGAGATCGTAAAGAAAAGATATTCTAAATGGCAGCAGCTATTAGAGAAATTTTAGCAGAGACCTCTTAAGGATATACTAATTAAAAAAAAAATTAACACAATAAACAAAAATCAAAAAAGTGATGATCTTGGGATGTGAGAGGATCAATAAGGTTAATGAAGGCAAAGAAAATAAAAATGGATCGGGAAATTTGAGAAGGGGAATGGTTATGTTGTCCCTCAATGAACTGATAAACTGAGTTGAGGGCATAAAGAGACAATGTCCACAGTACAAGTGTGACCCGAACCACAGGTTAAAGGAATGTCAGTAAGAATGTCGATCTTTGGGAAATCTTGTGAGCACTGTTATTGAGTTATGACTGTCACTTGAGCAGTGTCTTCAGTGGAATAGGATATAAATTTCCCCAAGGCAAGAGCGAGTGCTTGGAAGCCAACGAAGTTTAGTGATCATCCTTTCATTTTTCTACGCTCAGGTCCTTTGTCAGCTTCAAAACTGGGAAGTTGGCTATTAAATTAGGGATGAAATAATGCCAGACTCCAGATGTGGCTGCTGCACACTCTTGACTTTAGCCAGATGTGTGCAAACCATCACATTCATCATGATTAGAGTGAAGGAGGTAGGAAAGCATCGTTCAACACACCCACAGGAATCCTGATTCCTGGCTCCTATAGGGAGGGAGATGCTCCTCCCTAGTGGAGAGTCAAGGAGCAGGGATTAAAGGGGGAAGGCTATTCAAAAGCCCTGTAAAAGGAGGTATAAATTTTATTTTTATGGATAATTGATCCCAGCTCTTGTTCCCAATAATCTCCATTAGGTCATTTAAAAAGCTCTTTGCACAGCCATATTTAAATAGCCATCCCTAGTCCTCCAGCTATTTGGCCTCCTTGGTGTAGAATTTATCCTTGCTTATATTGATTTCTGCTTTAGGGTAAAGCCTTCCACTTTTCTCCCATCTTCTTCCTCCATTTTGGGGCACCAGTTGGTACAGGAAATATGTTGAGGGCAACATGGAGGGGCCATGAATTCTTAATTAGCTTTCAGAGGACATTGAGGGGTGAGTTGAAGCTTGTGGTGGTGGTGGTGGGGTCTGGACAGGATGGGCCAAAGTCCTATAATGCTTAAAGGCACTTAGGCACAGTTATTCTGGTCCAGGCATGAGCTGGTCTCTAGGGTGATACTAACAGGTCACAGATGATCACTGTCCCACCGATTAGAATCTATAAATCATCCGTCCTTCGCAATTGGAGATGAAACTGCAGATAACTGAAGGGCATGAAAGCCTGGCAGCTGGTGTTTGGACCTGTGTGAAATGACTCTGTGCTCTCCATCATTTCCGTCGCAGCCTGAAGCCCACGTAACTGTAACTGGTTCTGTCAGGTGTGAGTTGAGCCTTCGTCAGTACACGATTGGGAAGGAATGAGTTGTGTCCTGTGTGTAGTTTAAGGTCAGATTTATCAGGAATGATTTTACTTAGAGCCATAAACTCTCCTCTGAGACTTCGTGGCTCAACCAGAGACTTCTTTGTTGAATAAAATGTTATTAACTACTTGGGTTCAACAGTCCCTTCTCACATTAACTAAAACAAAATGGACAATGACAACACAAAAGGTCACATGCAGGCTCGAGGTCTTTTATGCTGACCAACCATGATGGGTTCTCCAGATAACATGGTGCTTTTTTTTTTTTAAAAAGAAGATTTTATTTAACTTTATTTATTTATTCATTTGTTTATTTCAGTTTGACAGAGAGGGACAGAGAGAGAGAGAAAGAGAGAGAGAGAGAGAGAGTGTGAGCAAGCCACCAGGTCCAGGACTCAAACCGCGATCGGACATGTGGGAATCTGGCACCTTTAACCACCACGCTACCTGCCGTCCCCAACATGGTGCTTTTGATTGGGGCAAGGATATTAGGATTATTTGAAAAGAATCTTTAGAATATTCTACCTTTTTTTTTTTTTTTTTTGAGAGGTTTTCACTATAAGGCACGCACGCTCGCCAGAAAGATAGAGACAGAGAGATAGAAAGCGAGAAATCACCCTCCAGGGAGGATGGCCACACCACAATCCCTTCTCCTCCATTCTCCTCTTGGGATCTTGGGCACACACGCACACGCGCCTGGTGTGAGTTTAAGCCACCGGGTCCAGGACTTGAACTGTGGTCGACTACATGGGAGTCCAGTGACATAGCCAATATGCTAACTGCTGGTCCCAGAATATTCTATCATTTTAATTGGTGTTCCACTACTGATACAGATGACACAGTCTTCTCTGACATATTTTTAAATATTCTTTATCTTGACATTGTGGAAAAATTCACTCTCTTCTTATGTCTTCTAGAAGGAAGAGAGAGTGAGGAAGAGAGAGAGAGAGAGAGAGGAATGGCAGTGAGAACCATGAACAATTTTAGTTCATTCGGAAGTTGAGGAGACTTATTTTTCAAATGTATTTTCTCAAATCCAGATTCGTATAACAGATGCTCTTGACTCCCCAGCTCCTTCCATCTGTAATTCAATTTCCTTCTAAACGTGATGCTGACATCTGTTGCAATGCAGATACATACTCAAGTACCTGCAATTTCTCTGTCAAGCTCAGCATCACGTTAAAGATTGTGAACTTTGCGGGGATGCAGAGCAGACACTGCTGCCTGCCACAGGGCTGCAGGCAGAAAGAAATTTAATGTCTCTTTCATGGTTCTGATGCCTCAGCATCTTTTCCTCTCTGACACCGAGGCTCTTGTTAAAGGTTTTCAAGGGAACATGAAGTGTTTGTTTAATAGTGCAATTAATTGTTTAGCTTCTCTTCTGGAGCCACCTCAAATTAGCACATGCTAAGACTTAGCAGAGAGGCAGAGATTGTGTCTTCAGATTCTTCCTGACAGGCTGGATTAGATAAAATACCATGCAATTCTCTAAAGTGTCTTAAAAAAAAAAAAAAAGGCACTGCACGTTGCATTTCAAGATGCTGATCTTTGTCCTCCTTTCTTTTTGATCTCCCTCTTCCAGCACGAGCATAAAGCAAAACCATTTCAAGGCATGGTTTAAATTCAATCATTCCATCATTAATTCATTCATTAAAAAATTATGTACTGAGTCTCTATTTCGTAACAGTATTGTGTCTGGTGCTAGGGATAAAAAGGTTGATATGACATATCAACCTTTGGGGAATTTCAAGTGTTTCACTTTATTATTATTATTACTATTATTATTTTGGAGAGGTTTTTGCTAAAGGTCGCATGTGCTCACCAGAAAGACAGAGAAAGAGAGACAGAAAGCGAGAAATCACACCCCCTGCCCAGGGGAGATGGCCATGCTGCAATCCCTTCTCCTTCATTCTTCTCTTGGGATCTTTGGCACACATGCATATGAGCCTGGCATGAGTTCAAGCCACCATGTCTGGGACTCGAACCCCAGTCAACTACATGGGAATCCAATGATATAGCCATTATGCCAACGATTGGTCTCATATTTTTTAAAAAAATACTATTTAATGTAAATTATTAACATGGGGGTCTTCACTATGTTGCCTAAGCCAATTCTGACCTTGCAATCCCCCTGCCCCAGCCTCTCTGAGTTGCTAGAATTACAGCTGTATATCACTGCACTGGCCTTTAGGTCAGACTGGGAATTGACCTGGCCTCCCCAGTAGTTCTAATCTGTGGAACACAGCATCTTAACAGTACATGCCACCCTGGTTGGGCCTTTATTTTAGAAAAAGTACTGAGTCTTATCCAGACTTTAAGGTTCAAGGGATGGATGAAGACAAGTTTGTTTTATTTATTTATTTGCCATAGGACATGTGCACTCACAGGAGAGAGAAATAGATGGGAGGTGAGAAGTCACCTCCCCCCAGGGGTGGTGGTACTACAATTCCTTCCTCTATTCTCCTCTTGGGATTTTGGGCATGCACACACATGTGCCTGGTGTGTTTTTCAGGTCCCCAGGTCCATGACTCAAACTAAAGCAATTGGTCCTGTGGGATCCAGCACCTTAACACCACATCACCTGCTGACCCTGAAGGCAGAATTTAGTGCCAAAGAAAAAAATATATGTTTTGAAAATAATGCACGCCTACTATTGGGCTAAGTATTTTCCTTTACCAGGAACATGTATTTACTGCTTCCTAGGGAAGTGAGACTCTGCTATATACCAACTAATTTGGAGATGATGGGGATAGGAAGAATGGGACATTCCTTCTGACCCTCTTGCCTTTCCCACTGCAGTTGATCAACTGACCACTGAAGCATGACATCTAATTACCCATGTTGTCTCTTTAATTGTCTTTGCTGGGTTTACAATAGAATCATGAAATCATCCAGGCCCTTAATGTGGACACTATTTTTACTGAGTAGTAAAATTTCAGTTTTCTACAGCACTATCAAAGGCCTTAGTGGGCTATGCGATGTGTGGTTTGTGTCATTCCATACTGACTCAGAGATGAGTCTTGCCAAGATAGCCAGCCCAGTTATTACTGGAAAGAGAGGTGGGACTCTGGCTGTGGTCATCAGCCTGAAGCTAGGTCTGGTATAATGGAGTTTGCATTACTCATCCCAATTTCTCTGGAAGTTTCTCTAAGCTACTGCAAACTGTTGGTTTTGGGCTGCATTTGGTCCACGGATGTGTTATACTGAGCCTGCATTCTATTAAAATTTGTATTTTTTAAATTGGTTTCCAGCATATAAAAGCTGGGAGAGTTCACGTTTAAAAATCTATCTTCTGGGGACCAGCAGGTGACATAGTGGTTGGAGCACTGGACTCCTACATGGCAAACCGCAGTTTGAATCCCAGACCTGGTGGCTTTCTTTCTCACTTTCCCTCTCTCTCTCAGTCTCCCTCTGGTGAGCATGCATGCCCTATAACAAATTAAAAAAAAATGGATTAATATATTTTTTTAAAAACTATCTTCTGGGGACCAGTAGATGGCACAATGGTTATGTCACTGGATTCCCACATAATTGACCGTGGTTCGAGTCCTGGATCCAGTGGCTTAAAACTCATGCCAGGCATGTGTGTGTGCATGTCCAAGATCCTGAGAGGAGTGTGGAGGAGAAGGGATTGCGTTATGGCCATTCCCCCCCGGCAGTGATTTCTCGCTTTCTGTCTCTCTGTCTCTACAGCAAGTACACGTGTCTTATAGCAAAAAATCTCTCTTAAAAACAAAAAACAAAAAACAAAAAATGAACATACAAACAAAAAAACAATCTTCTGTCTAAAAATGGGAACATATATCAACACAGTCTACTTTGCTACATAGCAAGGGTGTGTTGGAATTGAGTTTTAATTACCTTCAGAGGGGACATTTTTATTATTATTATTATTATTATTATTATTATTTAAAGTTTTGTCATAGGGTGAATGAGATTGCTAGAGAGGGACAGAGACAGTAATAGGGAAAGTGAGAAAGTACTCTAGGGTGCAATCCCACAATCCTTCTCCTCTGTTCTCTTCTAGGGATTTTGATACATATGCACACATACCTGGCAAGTTTCTTAAGCCACCAGGTCCAGAACTCAAACAACACAATCAGCCATGTGATTTCCAGCACCTTAACCATCATGCCACTAGCGTGCCCAGGACATACTTTTTAATGTAATCACAGTCTCTACTACTTGATATTGTCTTATACCCAGCCTGTTTCATTATTCAATTACTCACCTGGTCTCTTGGTTTTACATAAATCAATTAAACAGAAAGTGTTTTCAATCAATGAGTTAATCAAACAATTTTTATCAGGTCACTGCTCTACTTTTGTGTGCTTGTTAGGCATACTGTGGGGGAAGCAGAAATATTCCTACCCACAAGAGGAGGAAGAAGGTAAATGGCAACTAGAGACCTGGCCTGGAAGATGACATAAGTTGACAAAGGAATCCAGGGAAGCGAATGCTACTGCTGTTTTTAGTCATTAGTCTTCGGAATTTTACTACTCCATTTCCCAGGAAGAGAAAAAAAAATTCTTTCATGAAAAGGAAATTCTTAGGAAGTTAAAAATGGATAATAGCTATTAACACATCGAAGTACCTGAGGCATTTGTATTCTAATCTTAGTTTCAAGCAAATCTTTTTGTTATGCAGAATAAGCACCCAATCCCAGGCAATATGTATTACTTACACTTGAGAAAATATAAAAAGAAAAGATGTGGAATAGAACTATAGAGATTTAGAAGAAGGATTAACAATGCCAGTTCTGTTCTGCAACTCTTTGGGGGACCATACAGAAAATCTAATGCTTAAAAAGGATTGTAATTGTTGAGAAAGACCTGGGCAATGTTTTAAAATTCTAGCTTTAATTTAATATCGACTCTCTGGCTAGACTTGTGGTCTGGGTTTGCTTTACGAGAGAAAGGCTGACATAGAAAACAGGAAAGGTCAAGGTCTTATTGGCATTAACTACGGAAGAGTTGGCTACTTTCCCTAGGAGTGCAGTCATTGGCCATTGTGCCATTTCTTTGCTTCTTTCTGAAAACAAGAGCTAGTCCCACAACTGGACAATTTAAAGCCATTGTCAATGGCTGGGAGAGTCTAATCTCATACTTGATTTAGTACATACATGTATATGCATGAAATTCCATGCTTCTAGTAGTGAGTATCGATCAGTGAAGAAAGACACTGAGCAACTAGAAATAGTACTGAAGTCTTTGCTTGAGCCTTAATAAGAGTTAACATTTATTGACCACTTATCTCAGACACTGTGCTAAGTGCTTTATATGTTTTATTTAAATCTTACAAGAACCTTTGATGCAAATTCAAATAATGCTCTGTCTGGTTTTTTCATTTGTGAGAGATTTTTGCTATAGGGCACATGTGATAGCTGGAGAGACAGAGAGATAGAAAGAAAGAACTCACCCCCTAGAGGGGATGGCCATGCTGCAATCTCTTCTCCTCCAATCTCCACTCTGGATTTTGGGCACACACTCACAGGTACCTGGCATAAGTTTTGAGTCGCCAGGTTTGGGATTTGAACTACAGTTGGCTATGTGGCAGTCCAGCGACATAATTAATATGCCATCTGCTGGTCCCAGTAACACTCTCTTTTATAGATAAAAAAAAATGAAGGCATTGCAAGGTTGAGTAACTATCCAAGGTCACCAGCCAACAAGAAGTAACCCACAGGAGCCAGACCCTGATGCTATTGTGTTTGGTCTTTCATGGTATGGCCCATCAGCCCTCTAACTTATCCTTTTTAGAAGAAAATGGATAATTTGAACATTCTGAGACACCCATGGGTTTGTAAGCAGGCTTCAATACTGAGCAAAGGACCCCAGTTTCTTTATTTGTTTCTACCATGTAGCTATTTCTGGAAAAAAAATCAGAAAATCAGGCAGATGGTTTCACTACATGTCAAGGTAAGCTCAGAAAGGGCTCCTAGTGCTGCAAAGCCGTGCTCACATTCACTTGCAGAAGAGTCCAAGAAAATAGCTATTTCAAACATGCCAAGTGTTTATGCTCTAGCTCCAAGCCGACCCCTCCAGGGTGAGAGACCTTGAGAGGTGACTTTGTGCTAATTCACTGAGAAAATGAGAGCTAACATGAGCTAGTGTTTCTTTTCTTTTAGAGTATTCTTATATGTGCTCTCTATCTTTACTCTTTCCATCTTATCTCGAGAAAGAAAAACTCAGTCTTTCTTTTTCCTTTTTCTTTTCTTTCTTTCCTTTTTAAAAACAGGCTCTCACCATGTATGATCCTCCTGCCTCAGCCTCTGAACTGGGACTAGAAATGTGTGCCACCATTCCTGGCTCTTTTAAATTTTCTTTTTATATGTTAATAAGATTTTTGTCATAGGTGCATGTGTTCACTAGAGAGAGACAGAGAGAGGAAAAGTGAGAAATCATTCCCCCTTCCCGGGCTGGGGAGGGGGGCATGGCCACACTTCAATCCTTTCTCCCTCATTCTCCTTTCGGGATTTTGGGCATGCATGCACATGCTCCTGATATATATTTCTACTCCCCCTCCCCCCGAAACCATTGGGTCCAGGACTCAAACTACAGAGTTGGCCATGTGGGAGCCAGTGCCTTAACCACCACACCACCTGCTGGCCACATTTGGCGTTTCTTGTGTGCTTGGAATCTCTTCATTGATCCATCCAAGGAGGCGTGAAGGCAGTGTTGCCTAGACTCCGAGCTCAGCCTTTGTCTCAGGCTGCCTGACTCCTTGCCCATTTATCAAATACTGGGTTACCCCTGTATGACCTTGGGCAATTTACTTAACTTCCCTAAGAACCCAGTGGAAATGATGGAGAAGCCCAAGAAGCCTCGAGGATTGAAATAAACCATGCTGCGGTTGACCCAGGTCTTTGATCGCTCTACCTTCTCTCGGCACAAACTTACTTTACCTCCTGCTCCATCCAGTTTACATTCATGAGCATCATCACTTCAGCCACTGTTTAGTCAATGATATGACTCCTTGCCCCATGCCCTTCGGTTTTAACTATCTTCCTCACGCCATGAAGTGTGTAGCTAGACCAGAGGTAGTACAGATTTATCATCTCTACCTCTTACTGAATCATCCTCACTGTCCTTTGCTCCTTTCAGGTATCTAGAAAGATTCAGAAAATTTTGCTGCCACTTTGGAGATGATTATCTTCCATGGTCTTTTAAATTTCGTTTAGAAGTCATTTTAAAAACATCAGAGTGGCTGGTGGAATCAGACTACATGGGTTCAAATCCTAGAGGTGCCTCTTACTATTTGTGTGACCATGGCAAGTTCCTTTATCTGTCTATCTCAGTTTCTCATCTACCAAGTAAGATTGGCATGAATGACTGGGATGTGCAGATGGCGTAATGGTTACATTGGTGGACTCGTATGTGGCCTACCACAATTTGAGTCCCGGACCTGGTGGCTTCAAACTCACACAGGGTATATGTGCATGCATGCCCAAAATCCCAAGAGGAAAATGGAAGGGAAGGGATTGTGGCATGGCCATCTTTCCTGGGGGTGTGATTTTTCTCTTTCTGTCCCTCTGTCTCTTTCTGTCTCTCTGGCAAGCATACATGCCCTATGGCAAAAATCTCTCTCTCAAAAAACAAAAGAGAAAAAAGAGAATTACTATGTTTAGAAGGCTGCCTCTTATGATTAAGCACTCAAGTAAATGTGGCTTTATTATCACCAGAACTTGCACACCTGGCTTCCTCTTTCTTGTCCTGTATCAGTAGATCAAATAAGCAGAATTATATGGATCTTAACATCACGATCAGAGTTAAAGGAAACAGAGATCCTCACCAGGAGGCCCTGTTTAATAGGTAAGGAAGTCTGGGATTATAGTAGTGTTAAATTTAGAATAATCAAGGGCTGCCTTATTTCTGCACCTATGGCCCAAGAATCTTGATAAAGTCCAAGAATCCTTTCTAGTGTGATTCAGAGTCTTCTTGCTATCCCAAGTTGATTGGTTCTGATACAGCTCTGATGAGACTGAGAGCGCAAGCATGGTAAAGCAGGAGGGCCCTTTGGGATCTAACGCGTCAGTTTCTATGGGCGAGCAGAGCATGCCCTTATGGTGCCTGTGAGCTGGCCTCCTTGTTCAGAAAATGTCAGGGCTTTACACCCACTGAGAGCCCCACTTCCTGGCGGTCAGTGCAGGTTCAGAGAGACACGTGCTGCCTGTTGACTCATTTCGTGCATTTCCTGTGTGGTTCTTATGCTTTGCGTCTAAGTTACTGACTCAGCTTAACCCTGCTTAGCTTGCAAGACCTTTCAGGGAAATCAGAGCTTGAGATGCAGTCACTGCAAGTTGTCACACATGATTAAGGAGCCGGAGGGAGTGATTTATACAGAAAGATTAAAATCCCCAAATATGGATGGCCATGTGCTGCTCTGATGAGTGTATTTGGGCTTCAGGTATTTGCTAACTGCCCTTTGTGAAGGCTGCGGACTTCCACAGGGGTAGGGCTGCTTTCAAAGTGTTGAAGGGTAGAAATGCTGTGATATTAAAACCATTTCCCAATGGAGCTAGGAAGATGAGATTTAAATTGGAAACTGCTCTGCGGCATTCATTTTGTCAGGCTACTGGTTTCTCTGGAATTTTCTCCATGCCGAACTTCATGTTCTGTGCCATCAGATGCATGGTTCTTAGTAGCTCTGTAGGGGTCCCCACTGCTGGGTCTTCCTTGACTTCCTTCCACTGCCCCCCCACTAACCACCCTGCCCCCACTTCCTCTCCTGGTGCCCTGTCACTTCCCTCTCCCTCTCCCACTCGCACCACTTTCGGTCAAATAGAGTTCCTTAGAACCCTGAGCTTAAGCTAGAACTGTGAGGCTAGAGTTAATTGGATAAACTGCATCTTATAAAACTATCTGCATAATTAGCTGACTTTCCAAGAAAACACTGACCAAGCCCTTAGTAAGTGTTGAGACTTTTAATATGGTGTGCGTATATGTATGCGTGTGTGTTTGTATTTGGATGTATAAAAGGCGGAGGAAAGATAAGACTGCTTTTCAGCTACCTACAATAGACCTGATGTGGGCCACAACCTACTCCTGACGTGGCTAAACATGGATGTGGCATCAGTGACTAACTGCGTTATAAAGGAAGACTTCTTCTTTTTTTTTTTTGAAGAGGTTTTTGCTATAGGGCGTGTGCGCTCGCCAGACAGACAGAGAGAGACAGAGAGACAGAAAGCGAGAAATCAACCCCCAGGGGGGATGGCCACACCGCAATCCCTTCTCCTCTCGGGATCTTGGGCACGCATGCACATGTGCCCGGTGTGAGTTTTAAGCCACCGGGTCCAGGATGCGAACCGCGGTTGACTACATGGGAGTCCAGTGACATAGCCATTACACTAACTGCTGGTCCCGAAGGGAAGATTTCTTGAGGAAGAGATGCTTAAGCCAGAGACTGAAGGGTGAGTCTGAGTTTGCAAGGGAAAGGGAGTGAGAGGAAAGGAGAATGTTTTAGTTAGCTTAGGCTGCTATAATAACACCTCACAAATGGGGTGACTTAAACAACAGAAATTTATTGCTTATAGTTCTATAGGTTGAGAAGTCCAAGATTAAAGAGCCAGCTGATTCAGTTCCTGGTAAGGGAATATTAAAATTTAGGGTTTGGTACCAGCAGTTAGCGTAATGGCTATGTTGCTGAACTCCCATGTAGTCGACTGCAGTTTGAGTCCTGGACCCAGTGGCTTAAACACGCCGGGCGTGTGTGTTTGCATGCCCAAGATCCCTAGAGGAGACTGGAGGAGAAGGGATTGTGGCATGGCCATCCCCCTCTATCTCTGTCTTTCTGGCGAGCACACGCGCCCTATAGCAAAACCTCTCCAAAAAAAAAAAAAAAAAAAAAACCAAAAAA
>NW_006159536.1:963347-979100 GCF_000334495.1 Tupaia belangeri chinensis
AACCAAAAAAAAAAAAAAAACTAAAAAGGGTTTAATATTTAATTCTAATATTAAAACACCCAAGACCCCACTCCGACAGAGCAGTGAGTGGCCATATATACTTAGGAATTTTAATCTTCTGACTAGGAGACAATGGCTGACTTCTTTTTGTATTCTCCTGTGGTAGAGATGGAAAATTCTGGTGTTTCTTTCTCTTCTTTTAAGGATGCTAATTTCATTATGGAGGCCTCTAACCCTTCTGACTTATCTAAACCTAGTCACTCCCAAAAGCCCTACCTCTTAATACTATGACATTGGAGGTTAGGGTTTCGATGTATGAATGGGGGGAGGGGATACAAACGTTGAGTCTGTAACGGGGAGTACTTTCTGAATTTTGAAAAAGAGTCTTATTTTCCAGTGATCTCCCCAATGTCATGATTTGAATGGACAGCATGGTCACTATACCATTCACTGTAATAGACTGAAAGGGGTCCTAGCACATAGATTCTCTTTTTCTGAAGAACAAAACAACGGTTAAATGTCTACATTTCTCCCCTGCTTCAGGGGCCGTACTATGGCACAGCAAGCCCTCTGTAGTCTTCTCAGAACTCTTCTCTGATGGACCCTGTGCTCTAGCTTTGCATCTCCCAGACATCACGTTAACAGTCTTTTCTTCTTTTCTGGATTATCCCCCTGCTGTTTGGTATGTCTACTATGCTCTGGACTTTTCTGCTAAGACTCATCTTAAAAATGATCTTCTTGGGGGACCAGCAGCTAGCATACTGATTATGTTTCTGGACTCCCATGTAGCTGACTGCGGTTTGAGTCCTGGACCCAGTGGCTTAAACTCACTCTGGGTGCGCGTGCGTGTGTGCCCAAGATCCCGAGAGGAGAATGGAGGAAAAGGGAATGCGGCGTGGGCATTCCCCCTGGGGGGTGATTTCTCGCTTTCTATCTCTCTGTCTTTCTGGCGAATGCACGTGCCCTATAGCAAAAATCTCTCCAAAAAGAAAAAAAAAATCTTCTTGGGATCAGCAAGCAGCATGGTGGTTAAGGCACTGGACTCCCATGTGGCCAACCACAGCTTGAGTACTGGACTTGGCAGCTTGAAATTCAATGCAGACATGTATGCATGTGTGCCCAGAGGAGAGTAGAAAAGGGATTGTGGCATGGCCATCTCCCTGGAGGTGTGATTTCTTACTTTCCCTCTCACTGTCTCTCTTATTCCCCTCTAGCAAGCACACATGTCCTATGGCAAAATCCTTAAAAAAAAAAAAGGATCTCTTCCAGGAAGCCCTTCATGATGGAGTCACAGATGCTTCTGCTATTGCACTAGAGAACCGTGCAGATATCTCTGTTCAGCACCTATTTAAATATCATATTGATCGGAATTTATGTTGTCCCTTCTACCCTGTGACCCTGTGAACATGTTCTGTTTATTCCTTGGGTGCTCAGGGCATAGGATAGTGTTGAGTGTAGGGTGGGTACTTAGTAAATATTTGCTGGATGAATGACTAAATGGTGGCATACACACGTATTTTCTAAAATTATAGTGTGTATATATAAACTCTCATGGATTAACAATAAACCAGAGCTTAGAAAGTAGAACATGTTGAAATTTATGTTTTGTTGAGTAATTGAGAAAGCATACATACATTTAATTACTTAGCCCCAGGTAGTATAACTCTATTTTTTGTTTTTTTTTAATGGGCAAATTGCAGGTGTCTCTCTTTAAAAATAATTTTCTTAAGTGTGATAAGATTTATTTTTTGGCTCATATCTCTTAGGTTATTATAGTGTTTTAAAATATCTGGCTTAGATCACTTGAAATTCTTAAATTATACTTTAAGCAGCTATTAGCATAATGATATAATCTATTAATAGAGATTCCTACAGGAGTAAAGGTACCTGCAATTTACATGAATCAGGAAACTTGGTGTGATTAGTAGCATCACAACAAACCCAGCATGACTATTGTAATGACTACACTTCCCATCACTGTGATTATCTCCTACAACTTTTATTGGGAACATTGATTGCCATTTGCTCACTCATTCACTTTGGGAAAGTGAAATGATGAACAAGTGCCAGGAGTGAAACAGTGGCTGTGCAGGTCTTGTGGGACATCCAAGTAGGAGGGTTACAAAATGCACTGTTTGTATTAGCCAAGAGAGCCGTGTGACCTTTCTGGGCCCCAAATAAATGATAGATTCCATGTATATTTTGATTCCCAAGAATTGCAGTGAAAATACATGAGAGAGGGCGATTTTCTTTTCTTTCATGATAGAGAACACATGCATGCCCCTGAGAGGGAGAGGGGGGAGAGAGAGAGAGAGAGAGAGAGAGAGACCCTAAATTGGGTCTCATCACTGCATGGTCCCCTTATCGCCCTCCAGCTCCTCAGGATCTTGGGGATCTGTGCACCTGCCTGGTGTGTTTTCAGAATGACCTAAGGATCTGAACCCATGGTCTCATATGGCTTCCATCCACGCAGGGTGCTGCATTATCACTGCACCACAGTGACTAGGCTGAGAGATGATGGCTCTCTAAGTGAAATGATAAAATGATAATTTGAATTTGAATTTGTATTTCAACACTAGGCATAATGTCCCCTGCCACAAGCATCATTCATATTCACATGTTTGGAGGAAGGCAGGGATTTTGCTTCCTCGTTATCTCTTGATTGGCTTACTTCTCTCCATGGCCATTCCCAAGTCTGTAAGCCAGGTTGCTGCTATCTCTGCCCTAGGCTACTTCGGACTGGCGTGTAACTGGTCTCCCCACTGCTAATTGTATTTTCCTCCAGTACATTATCTGTATTGCAGTCAAAGTGCCTTTTCTAAACAGTTGATCTGATCATGCTACTCCCCTATAAAGAACTTCCATGACTCCCTAAACCTTTATTATGGCTAACAAAAGGCCTTGTAAGCCACTATCACACTGCCCTGCACCTGCCTCTTTCCGTCTGTTTCTGCCACTGTTCTGTCAGTCCCATTAGAGCAGACACTGGGTCTGTCTTGCTCATCGTGTAGCCTTAGTGCTTAACATGGTGTGATGACAGCCAGAAATTTCTAGGAGAGAGAGCCATTCTGTTCCATAATTCTGCTTGTTTCTGTCTTTAATTCAGGCCAAGTCCAAGTGTTCGTTTAGCCCAGTATCTATGTCTAGCCATTGTTCTACACTTGCCCTCTACAGGTAGATTTTCTTTCTGGAAGATGTCTCAAAGAACAAAATGAAAAATGGACTGTGGTTCTAATCGGGTTGCTCTGAGTACAGAACATGGAAATGTGGGTTAAGATGCTTAGTTTTCCAGAGTCAAGTGGGAAGGATTAGAGACTAGAGCAGAATTGTAGGGTGTGATTTTGTGTATGTGGGTGCATGAGTGTGTCCATGTGAGTGTCTGGATGTATTGTGCTATCAAACAGTAGGATGGGTTAACTTCATTAGAAAGTAATGCCTATGAGTTCTTCTGATAGTAGAGTTGCTGAGTCCTGCTTTCTTTGCCAGAGAATGACCTATGTGTGTCAAAATGCTATGCTTCAGAACAGAGAAAGCAGCACATCCTAGAAGGCTACCCTTGGCTCTCTGATGAATACTGTAGCAGATTTTATGGCTAATTTTTTTTTCCAGTCTCTTTGAATGTGACTGTATGTTTGTGCTTGATTGGCATTGGACCAAACCAATTTAGAAGACTGTAGCTAATATGAAGAAAGTAAAATGGAAGAATATGAAAAGGGCAATCCAGGGGTCAGCAGGTGGTGTGGTGGTTAAGGGTGCTGGACTCCCACATGGCTGACTGTGGTTCTAGGCCCAGACCTCATGGCTTGCTCTCTCTCTCACTCTGTCCCTCTCTTATCAAAATAAATAAATAAATAAAATAAATAAAAGTTAAATAAAATATTTCTTCAAAATAAAGTAAAGGGCAATCCAGGATATTCAGCTATAGGTAGGTTGCAGAGATCTTAAATTCTTATTTAATGCATTTCTTAAAATTATTTTGCATAATATACCCCCTTCCTGAGATCTCCCCACAGCTCCCCTTAAGACTAGTTATATGAACTTTGCTGGATCCTTTATTTTTATCACACACTAAAAGATAATTATGGATATGTTCTGCCATTGTTTAACCCCATGGGATGCCACAGGCACTTGGAAGGCTGGGATCCCTTTATCTAACAAATGGGTAATGCATTTAAACAAGTCTGGTGGGTTCCTGCCAGGATGCAGACAGACTAAGAGGCAAAAGAAGTATAAACCATGCCTCTTTCACTTTCCCCCTGACCTTCCCAGCCCTGGGTCTACATAGCCGAGTACAGTAAGAGAATGGAGAGCAGGGTATGAAAATTGCACATAAAACACCCTCATAGTCACACATGCATGGGCACATCCTCAGCGCTCTCTGTGACTTGGAGACAGAGATTTGGTAAATATTTGTGCATTATATACCCTTTTAGAATTTCAACCCATCTTAGAGGTCAATGATATAAATTTGAACAACCAAAGTGAGAAAGTAAACCTTTGTGTGAGAGCACTTTAAAAAGTTTATAGAAAAATAGAATTAATGTATGACTTTATTTTGGTGCCAAAAAATATTTTGAAATCCATGCATAGTTATTTTCATACTATGCACTTCCAATGAACTTTCTGAAGATCCCTAATGTGATCCAGAGAACATAGAGAATTTTAAAAGTTGAGAGATACTGTGATAGAGAGAAATGGGATCATTTAGTGATCTACCCAGCCTGTACTTTTGTGGAAAATGAAGTCAGAAAGGGAAAGAAACAAAGAGTAATTGAATGCTCCATTGATGTCAGTGCACTTCAAGTGAATTAGCCTATCTATCCTTACAACAAACTGCTGTCCACCCATTTTATAGGTGAGGATTAGAGATATTTAATCATCTATTCAAGTTCACCCATAGGAAAGAGATGGAGTTAGGGCCTCAAAATAGATTTCTCTGATGTCAAATGTCATTCCACTTACATAATTTTAAATAACTGGGGGAAACAGCCTAGTCACTTCCACTTTTACTGTAGTCTGCCGAGTTACTTTCCCACCTTATCACAGCAGTGTCTTTTCTCTTGTTCTCTTGACTGTCTGTGCCACCTGCTTTCAAAAACCTCATCATTGCTTAGTAGCTCCAGGAAATGTTCCGTGGTATTGCAGACTTTGGCCTTACTTCTCTTGGATTTGTTCATGGCCTCAACACATATGCCTTTACACAGAAAAGGAAGGAGGCCTGTATTTTTTTTTTTCCCAAGCTCACCATAACATTTCCATCTATTTAAACTTAGCACCATCAATCAACACATCTATGGAGACCTCTATGAGCAAACCAAAATTGTTATCCACCTGGAGGATAAAGTAATAGGGTAAAATGTGATCCCTCACAAAAGTATTTGTTGAAGTCTTTTTAAAAATTAATTAATTAATTTATTTTTCATTTAATTTTCTTTCACACATTCAATCACATTAGTATTTGTCTTACAAAATGGATATTTCAACAGGTGAACATTTCTCCCTAATACAGCTGATAAAACTACAAAATATCTCCAACAGATAATACCACATTTCTTTGTGACATTAATACTTTGCCTCCCTATTTTTCTTCTAAATGTCCTTGCTAATCACAAAATGTGATTATACTATATAGTATACCGTATTTGGAAAAGGGCCTTTAAAGAGGCAACTAAGGAAAAATGAGATCTGAAAGGTGGACTCTAGTTCAGTATGAGTGGTGTCCTTACTAGAAGAGGAGATTAGGACACAGTCATGTACCCACAGAGGAAAGATCATGGAAGGACACAGTGAAAAGGCGGCCACGTACAAGCCAAGGAGAGAAGCCTTGTATGAAAGCGAATCTGCAGACACTTTGATCTTGGACTTTGAACCTTTCGAACAGTGAGAAGATAAAAGCCTGCGGTATTGTGCTACGGCAGCCCAACCTGACTAATTTATATAGGAAGACTCTAGTTGCAGTTAGAATTCATGAGCTGCTTAATCATCTAGTTGGGAAAACAGACAAGATATATATCTATCTCTACGGCTCCTTATGTATCCATATCTACCTCTATGTAATTGACTATAAAAGCAGAGCAATGAAAAAGGTTTTTGGGACCTTCAAACATCTAATTGAGAAAGTAGGTAAATACGACCAGAAGGATTTTAGAAAACTTGAAATTGAACATGTTCTTTTTAAAATCCCATAATACCTGCTTATTAGCTTTCCATGAGAACAGATAAGGGTTATTATTTTCTTTTAAACTCCTCTTTTGTACACTAGTAGACTAAATAGTCAGGAGCTGGCAAGGCCTTTTTTGATGTTTACTGGAGCAGCCATGGACATAATTTTGTACCTTGGATTCTGTGATTTATTTTCATTATGAATAAATTTGGGATTTATTTTAAGCTTTTAAACCTGGGAGTGCTGTGGTCTCAGGATGATTTTTTATTAAACATTGTCTCCCTCACTGTTGGCTGAGTTTCAGGTGTTGGCTGAATCCTGCACAGTGGGCCGTGTCAGCATCTGAAATGCCTTTGAATGATAATAATTATAATAATTATATAGATAAAAAGGATGGAATTGGGTTCCAATTCCATTTGGCTGAACTTGATATTTGACTCTACTGACTTAGTTTTGGCATATTTAAAATGAAAATAACTGATAAGTACCCTGTTATCTTTGAAGATTGGGCACAATCACACTTGGAAAGAGATTTGAACCCTTGAATAAAGGTGGTTTGAATGCAAATTGTTATTTATTTCAATCAGTATGTTTTACAGGTTGACACTGACATCTTGGACAGAAAGGAATCTTCTATATACTGTCAGCTCAAGAGTGACTTCTAAATGAGAACTAAATCAACATGGCAGACAAGAAAGTGGGAAGATCTGACTCCTTCCAGCGTAGGATGGCCACCTTGTTGCCACCAAGAACTAAATTGCCACTTTTCTCACTAAAGTTTATTCTTGTAAGATAAGTTGCATCTTTTGGCTCCCAATCCATAGCCACTTGCCCTGATATCTTTCTTTTCTCTTTTTATTCTCTCCTTCCCTCAAGCTTGTCTGTTTCAATAGGAACTTTCAAGAGAAATAGAGTGAATCATTCTGCTGTTATTTGCCTGCAAGCTTGCCAGCTTTGCTGATGCCTGCTTTCTCACTCGCCCCTGCTGGTGCCCACCTGCACCGCTCACTGGTCTGCAGCTACAACCTTGTGCTCCACCTCCTCAGATCCGTCCCCCTGGCTCAGTCTCTGGATATATCAGGACCAGAAAGGTTGAGGTAAATCAGGAGAACATGGCTGCTGATTGAGGGGAGACCTGATCACCACTGTCTCTGTAGCCTACAGGTACCTAGGCCATGGCCACTACCCGTAAACAGCCTCCACAGAGAGAAGAATCAGGTGGGACCATTAAGCAGGCAAGAGGAGCAGGAACTTCTAGTTTGCATGATTTCTACTTGGCAAAAGTAGAGGGAAGCCAATTGCCTAAAGTTAGTAAGCATGGAGGACTTCTCTCCCTCCAATCCCCACTCTGGAGAAGAAAAACAAAAATTTGAGGGGGGGGGGCAGTAGGTGGCATGGTAGTTAAGGTGCTGGACACCCGCATGGTCTACCATGGTTCAAGTCCCAGACCTGGTGGCTTGAAAATAACAACAGATTGGGACTAGCAGGTGGCATGGTGGTTAAGGCACTGGACATTCCCACATAGCTGACCACGGTTCAAGTCCTGGACCTGGCTTTCTCACTTTCTTTCTCTCTCTCTCTGTGTCTCTCTCTGGTCAAAATAAAATAAGTAAATGAATAAATAAATTAAAAAAAATTTCAAAAAAAGAGAAAAAATAACAACTAGATTAATAGATAGATAGATAAATAAATAAGTGTTAAAAAATACATTAAAGAAAAAAATACCTCCTTTGAAACTATGAGCCTCAGGATCCCACCATGAATTCCAGCACTCTTACCCACAGAAGAGCAAGGAAACTGGCATGAAGCCAAAACACATCTGAGGGAAGAGTAAGAGCAAAGAGTGTTAGGGAAGAAAAATTGAACCTCCCACTCCACCCCCACCTGAAGCTGGCAGAGAGTTACACTGTCCTGAAGCCGACCAGCAGGTGGAGCTCCATTTTCAGTCAAGTCTCCACAGCTCGGAGGGAGTAGAGGACACAAAAGAGAGCAATCCCACCCTAAGGGACTGAGGCACTTTGGTATTACACCCTGCCACCCCCAGTTTGGCAGGCACAGCAGGCCTACACTCTTCCTTCTATCAGACTGAAGTCCAGGGGAATGGTTATGTGCTCCAACTGACACCACCCACTGTGAAACTCTTTTGGGCCTTCCCCAACTGTCTCACATACAGACTCTGCAAGCTCTGCTCTGATCTGGGAGATGTGGCTGGTCAATGGCCCCTACTGTGCCTCTTTGTCAGGGTAACACTTGGAACCGAAGACTGTTCTTCACCCCTGGCACTGCAGAACCTACTCAAAAATTAGGGATAAATATTTCACTACATTCCCAAAATCAATGCAGAGACACAAGAAATATGACAAGACATCTCTCTTATAGGAACAGGATAACTCCTTAGAAACAATAGATAAAACAGAAGGAATTACAGAAATATCAGAAAAAGAAGTCCAAATATTCATTGAAACAAAACTCAACGTAATACAAGACAAAATGGGCAATCAATTCCAGGAGATGAAAAAAATCAGTTCAAGACATAAAGGAGAAACTATTTAAAGAGATAAACACCCTAAAAAGAATGAAACAGAACTTCTGGAAATGAAGACTACAATACAGGAAGTCAAAATCTCCCTTAAAAGCATCAACAGCATCTTATTCCACATAGAAGGAAAACATCTCTGATGTTGAAGACAAAGCCTCTGGTTTAGTGCAAGCTGCCAGAAAAAAATGAACAAATAACAACAAAAACAACAAAAAACAAGGACAACATCTGAGAAACTTGAAACACCATTAAGTGGTCAAATATATGGAGAAGATGTTGAAGAGATAAGTAAAGGCATAGGAAATCTTTATGAAATATTATCTGAAAACTTCCCAAATATATAGAGATATAAAGACATCCAGATTCAGAAAATACAAAGAACACCAAATATTGGGTTGTTGGAAGAGTCATGACGCATTTTTGCGTAGGAAAAATACATCGTGGTGGCTGGCAGGTAGCATGGTGGTTAAAGACGCTGGATTCCCACATGGCCAACTGTAATAGCTGGCAACTTGCTTTCTCACTTTCCCTTTCTCTCTCTCTCTCTCTCTCTCTGTCTCTCTCTAGTCAAATTAAAAAAATAATAATAGCAAATGGAATTAAATAAATAATTCTTAAGAAAAATGCATCGCGATTTTTTTGACAATCCAAAGATTCAGCTTGAGAAGATCCTCTCCAAGGCACCTCATTGCCAAATTAGTAAAAATTAAAGATTAAGACAATATTCTAAAAATGGCAAGAGATAAATGTAAAGTTACTTACAAAGCTTACTCTATCAGTCTAACCTCAAACCTCGCATATGAAACAATGCCACAAGGAAAGAATGGGAAGACATATTTAAAACTCTGAAAAAAAAAATCAACTAAGACTACTATGCCTGGTAAGATTATTCTTCAACTGAAAGGAGAAATAAAATCATCCCCAGATTAAAACAAACAAAACAAAACAAAACAAAAACCTGAAAGAATTTACCTATACTTGACCAGCTCTTCAAGAAATGCTGAAGGGAATACTACATCAGAAAATGAAGGGGAGACAAATAGAAATAAGAGAACACAAACAACTAAAAAAATGACTAACAAAATGAGAGGGATAAGTTTGCAAATATCAATAATAACATTGAATGTTAATGGATTAAATTCTCCAGTTAAAGGATATAGATTGGCCAAATGGATTAAAACCAAGGAACTTTCCACATGCTGCTTACAGTGAAACATATCTCACTCATAAAGGCATACATTGACTGAAAGTGAAAGTCTGGAAAAAGTAATTTCATACAAACAGAAACCAAAAAAGGCTGGTGTCACAAAACCAATATGACATAAAATAGATTTAAAAACAAAAACTGTAAAAAGAGGGACACTATATAGTACTAAAATATTAATTTACCAAGAAGATATGATTATGAATATCTATACATCTGACACTGGGTTACACAAATACATAAAGTTGTCGAGAATTTTAATACCCCATGTCACCACTGGACAAAACATAAACAAAGACACACCGGAGCTAATTTATAACATAAACCAAATGGGCCTGACAGACATTTATAGAACATTTCCCACCACCACAAAATACACATTTATCTCGTCCACACATGGAACAGTTTTGAAGATCAACCACATTGTAGGGCACAAAACAATCTTTTATAAATTTGAAAGTATAGAAACTATATCCTTTTCAACCACAATGGAATTAAACTTGAAATCAACAACAGGAAGAGCATTCAAAAATACACAAAACAAATAACAACAAAAACAACAAAAAACAAGGACAACATCTGAGAAACTTGAAACACCATTAAGTGGTCAAATATATGGAGAAGATGTTGAAGAGATAAGTAAAGGCATAGGAAATCTTTATGAAATATTATCTGAAAACTTCCCAAATATATAGAGATATAAAGACATCCAGATTCAGAAAATACAAAGAACACCAAATATTGGGTTGTTGGAAGAGTCATGACGCATTTTTGCGTAGGAAAAATACATCGTGGTGGCTGGCAGGTAGCATGGTGGTTAAAGACGCTGGATTCCCACATGGCCAACTGTAATAGCTGGCAACTTGCTTTCTCACTTTCCCTTTCTCTCTCTCTCTCTCTCTCTCTGTCTCTCTCTAGTCAAATTAAAAAAATAATAATAGCAAATGGAATTAAATAAATAATTCTTAAGAAAAATGCATCGCGATTTTTTTGACAATCCAAAGATTCAGCTTGAGAAGATCCTCTCCAAGGCACCTCATTGCCAAATTAGTAAAAATTAAAGATTAAGACAATATTCTAAAAATGGCAAGAGATAAATGTAAAGTTACTTACAAAGCTTACTCTATCAGTCTAACCTCAAACCTCGCATATGAAACAATGCCACAAGGAAAGAATGGGAAGACATATTTAAAACTCTGAAAAAAAAAATCAACTAAGACTACTATGCCTGGTAAGATTATTCTTCAACTGAAAGGAGAAATAAAATCATCCCCAGATTAAAACAAACAAAACAAAACAAAACAAAAACCTGAAAGAATTTACCTATACTTGACCAGCTCTTCAAGAAATGCTGAAGGGAATACTACATCAGAAAATGAAGGGGAGACAAATAGAAATAAGAGAACACAAACAACTAAAAAAATGACTAACAAAATGAGAGGGATAAGTTTGCAAATATCAATAATAACATTGAATGTTAATGGATTAAATTCTCCAGTTAAAGGATATAGATTGGCCAAATGGATTAAAACCAAGGAACTTTCCACATGCTGCTTACAGTGAAACATATCTCACTCATAAAGGCATACATTGACTGAAAGTGAAAGTCTGGAAAAAGTAATTTCATACAAACAGAAACCAAAAAAGGCTGGTGTCACAAAACCAATATGACATAAAATAGATTTAAAAACAAAAACTGTAAAAAGAGGGACACTATATAGTACTAAAATATTAATTTACCAAGAAGATATGATTATGAATATCTATACATCTGACACTGGGTTACACAAATACATAAAGTTGTCGAGAATTTTAATACCCCATGTCACCACTGGACAAAACATAAACAAAGACACACCGGAGCTAATTTATAACATAAACCAAATGGGCCTGACAGACATTTATAGAACATTTCCCACCACCACAAAATACACATTTATCTCGTCCACACATGGAACAGTTTTGAAGATCAACCACATTGTAGGGCACAAAACAATCTTTTATAAATTTGAAAGTATAGAAACTATATCCTTTTCAACCACAATGGAATTAAACTTGAAATCAACAACAGGAAGAGCATTCAAAAATACACAAAAACATGATAACTAAACATCAACTTCCAAATGACTTCAAAACTACTGAGGAATTTAAGACTGAAATAAAAAAGATTTATTGAAGCCAATGATAATGAACACATGACTTCCTACAATCTTTGGGACATATAAAAAGAGTCATGAAGAAGAAAGTTTAGGGAACCAGCAGTTAATGTAATGGCTGTGTCGCTGGACTCCCACGTAGTCGACCGCGGTTCGCATCCTGGACCTGGTGGCTTAAAACTCACACTAGGCGCGTGTGCGTGCGTGCCCAAGATCCCGAGAGGAGAATGGAGGAGAAGGGATTGCGGTGTGACCATCCCCTCTGGGGGGTGATTTCTCGCTTTCTGTCTCTATGTCTCTCTCTGTCTGGCGAGCACACGTGCCCTATCTCCAAAAAAAAAAAAGAAAGAAAAAAAAAGAAAGTTTATATCAAGCGTGCTCACAAGAAAAAAATAGATAAGTGCTGAGTAAATATGGCACATCTCAAAGAACTGGAAAAACAACAACAAAACTCCCTCCCCACAAACTAGATAAAAAAATTAATAAAAATTAAAGCAGAAATAAATACAATAGAGAATAAAAGAACTATATAAAAAATTTAGAAAACTAAAGGCTGGTATTTAAGAAGATATACAAAATTGACAAATCACTAGCTCTACTAATCAAGAAAAATAGAGAAAGGAACCAGATAAATAAAGTAGTAATGAAACAGGCAATTTAATAACATATAGCAGAAATATGAAAGATCGTGAGAGAATACTATGAGTAACTATACTCCAACAAACAAAAAAGCCTTGTTGATATGAACAAATTTCTGGATGCATATAAGTTACCTATATTAAACCAAGAAGTAGAAAGCATGGATAGACCAAGGAAAAGCAATGAAATTGAATCAGTAATAAATAGTTTCCCAACAAGGAAAAGCCCAGGTCCCAATGTCTTCACTTCTAAATTCTACAAACTTTTTTTAAAGAAAGAGTTAATCCCAATACTCCTTAAACTATTTTTAAAGATTCAAAAGGAAGGAACCCTTTTAAACAAATTCTATGAAGTCTTCACCATCTGGATACTAAAAGCAGACAAGGACATAACAAAAACCCCACAAAACAGAAAACAAGACAAAAACTATAGAGCAATATCTCTGATGAATACAGTTGCAAAAATTCTTAACAAGATACTAGCAAATTAAATCCAATAGCTCTCGCTTTCTGTCTCTGTCTCTCTCTGTCTGTCTGGCGAGTGCACGCGCCCTATAGCAAAAACCTTTCCAAAAAAAAAGAAAAAGAATAATCAATGTAATATATCACATTAAGAGAAGGAATGATAAAAACCATATGATCATATCAGTTGATGTAGGAAAAGCATTTGTTATAACACATTGTCTCTTCATGATTAAGACTGTCAGCAAAATAAGTATAGAAGGGATATTTCTCTCTCTCTCTCTTTTTTTTTTTTTTTTTTTTTGAGAAATTTTTGCTACAGGATGCATGGGCTCACCAGAGAGACAGAGAGAGACAGACAGAAAGCAAGAAATCATCCCTCCCCCCAGGAGATATGGCCATGCTACAATCCCTTCTCCTCCATTCTCTTCTCAGGATTTTGGGCTCACATGCACACACACTCAGTATGAATTTTAAGCCACTGGGTCGGGGCCTCAAACTGCAGTTGACTATGTGGGAGTCCAGTGATGTAACCATTATGCCATCTGCTGGTCCCGAAGGTATATTTCTCAATATAATAAAATTCATATATGAGAAGCCCATGGTTAACATTATACTGAATGAGGAAGAGCTGGAAGTTTTCCTACCAAAAACTGAAAGAAGACTAGGCTGTCCACTTTCTCCACTTCTTTTCAATATAGTGCTGAAAGTCCTAGCCAATGTGATTAGACAAAAGAGTAAAACAAATGCATTTAAAGAGGAAAGTAAGAAGTAAAGTTATCCCTATTTACAGAAACATGATTATATACATAGAAAATCCAAAAGAACCCATGATTGAACTCTTAGAAGTGATAAATAAATTCACTGAAGTGGAAGGATAAAAATCAATAAACAAAACTCTGTTGTGTTTTTATACACTAACAGTGAATAGGCTGAGGCAGAACAAAAGAAAGCAATTCCATTTACAATAGCCACACACACAAAATACTGAGGAGTAAACCTAATCGAAGAGGTGAAAGACCTCTATAAGAAAAACTTGAAAAAAAATTGAACATGCTACTAAAAAATGGAAAGACATTCCTTACTCTTAGATAGGAAGACTCAATATAATCAAATGTTTATTCTACCCAAATTAATTACCAAATCAATGTGATTCCAATCAAGTTACTGGTGGTATTCTTCATTGAACTAAATAAAAATAATATAATGTGTCTAGAATTCTTAGAGGCCCTGTATTACCAAGACAATAATGTGCAAAGAGAATCATGTAGGGGATGTTTCCATACCCAACCTCAAAATACATTACAAAGCTGTAATAATCAAAACAGCACGATACTGGCACAAAAACAGACACATAGATCAAAGGAGCAGAATAAATAATTCAAAAATAACCCCCAAAAGATACAGCCAACTGATTTTTGATAAAGAACGTAAGACAATCCCGGGGAAAAGAAAATCTTGTCAGCAAATGGTGTTAGAATTGACTGTCCGCCTGAATAAAAGTGAAACTGGACTCTTAACTCTCAGCATTAACAAAGCTCAACTCAAAATGAATTAAAAAAAATCTAAATGTAAAGCTCCAAACTATAAAACTACTCATGGAAGTCAGGGAAAATACTTGAAAGTATTTGAGTAGGCAAAGATTTCTTAAATAAGACACCCTGAAGCATAGGCAACAATTCCAAAAATATACAAGTGGGATTATACCAAGCTAAAAAGCTTCTGAATAACCAAGGAAACAATAATTAAAGTGAAGATACATCCCACAGAGTGGTAGAAAATATTTGCAAAGTATGTTTCAGATAAGGGACTGACAATCAGAATATATAGGGAACTCAAACAGTTCACTTGCTTCCTCCACCACATCCAATTAAAAAAATAGGCAAAGAGCTGAAAAACAATTATCTAGGGAAGACATATGAATGGCCAAAAAACACATAAAAAAATGCTCAGCATCTCTTATTATAAGAGAAATGCAAATCACAACCACGATGAGATACCACTTAACCACTGTCAGACTGGCTATGATAAAAAATATAAAGAATGACAAGTGCTGCCAAGGTTTCAGTGAAAAGGGAGCACTTCTACACTGTTGATGGGAATGAAAATTAGTATAGCCACTGTTGAAAACAATATGTAGGTTCCTCAAAAACCTACAACTAGAACTACCATATGAACTATTAGTAATCCCACTCCTTGGTTTTTATCCAAAGGATAGGAAAACATTCAGTGAGAAAGACATTTGTACACTTATGTTTATTGTAGCATTATTCACTTGTTAAGACCTGGAATCAATCTAAATGCCCAAGAACCAATGACTGGATTGAAAAAAAAAATGTGGCATATATACACTATGGAATACTATTCGACCATAAAGAATAGTGAGACTCTGCATTTTATAAAAAGTGGATGAATATACGGGAACCAGCAGTTAGCGTAATGGCTATGTTGCTGGACTCCCACGTAGTCAACCGCGGTTCGCGTCTCGGACCCCGTGGCTTAAATCTTACCCCCGGCGCGTGTGCGTGCGTGCCCAAGATCCCGAGAGGAGAATGGAGGAGAAGGGATTGCGGCGTGACCATCCCCCCTGG
>NW_006159536.1:979159-986567 GCF_000334495.1 Tupaia belangeri chinensis
AGCAAAAACCTCTCCAAAAAAAAAAAAAAAAGTGGATGAATATAGAAAATTCAATGCTAAGTGAAATAAGCCAGACTATGAAAGACAAACTTATTACTGATTCAACATATACCAAATGTTTGCATTCTATGGCAAAAATTGCAAAATTTGAAGGTACAATAATAGGGGGGCAAGTATAGATACCAGAGTAGGGAGTAGGTGAGAGGAGCTCAGGAAAAAAGACATTTAATAGACACAAGAATGCAATGTTCTCTGTTGAAAATAATGTATATGGGGGACCAGCAGTTAGTGTAATGGCTATGTTGCTGGACTCCCATGTAGTCAACCGCTGTTCAAGTCCCAGACTCGGTGGCTTAAACTCACGCTGGATGCATGTGCATGCATGTCCAAGATCTCGAGAGGAGAATAGAGAAGGGATAGTGGTGTGGCCATCCCCCCTGGGGTGTGATTTCTCACTTTCTGTCTCTCTACTCTCTCTGTCTTTCTGGCGAGCACACGTGCCCTATAGCAAAAACCTCTCCAAAAAAAAAAGAGAAAATAAAATATATGGTAATACATTTGATTTGATTATCAAACATTGCATGCATGTTTTAAAAAACCATATTGTGGGTGAGCAGGTGGCACAGTGGTTAAGGGTGTTGGACTCCCTCATGGCCCACCACAATTTGAGTCTTGGACCTGGAAACTTGTTTTCTTACTCTCTCTTTTTGTCTCTCTTTGGTCGAATTAAAAAATAAACAAAGTTAAATAAAAATAATTTTTAAAAAATATTGTACACTATAAAGATACGTATAATAAATTAAATGTAAATAAGTCATAAAAAAGAAAGAAAATAAATCACTCATTCAGGAGAAAATATTAGCTATTATAGAACCCTTAATGTTGATTTGGAAATCCACTTTCATATGTTAAATCATGTCTAAACAATAAACAATGGAGGGAAGAAGAAAGGTTTATCCAGTGAAGCCTATTGGAAGCTACTAAACGAATCCTGAACTCAAGACCAGATCCTGAAGGATATATAAAACATTTATTACTAGTTTTTGGCCTTCAAAAGCTTAGAGCTTATTGAGAAGACAAAGCATGCTAATGGCTTATAGGATATGATGAGATAATTGATGGCTATCATGAGGGCATCACTATCTTTCATCTCCTGACTCCCAAGGGGACTTGGAAATCTATGTGCCATCTCTTTCAGTGTCTAGGATAGTAGGTTGGTAGTAGATGGACACTTGCTTTGGTGAGGGAAGTCAGCATTGGGGTCATCTTCTATAAATGCTCACTGTAGAAGACTCCTCCCTTGTTCAGTTCACAGCCACCTCCACTACCACAGTTGAGTTTCCCAGTGGCTGGACATGATGGACTCAGATTCTGGGTTTCAGAGTCCTGACTTCTGTTATCTCCCCAGTTTCTTCCTCGGGGTTTGCAAAAGTCTTATAGATCTTCAAAACCTACAATTCATGACATTCCTGTTCAGAAAAGTGGAACCACCTTCCCAAAAGTGGAACCACCTTCCCATTATCCTAAGAGTGGCTAATTTTTTGATGATAACTGTCTTTTTTTTTTTTTTTTCTTTTCTTTTGTTGGAGAGGTTTTTCCTTTAAGGGGCGTGCGCTTGCCAGAAAGACAGAGAGAGACAGAGAGACAGAAAGCAAGAAATCACTCACCAGGGGGGATGGCCACGCTGCAATCCCTTCTCCTCTATTCTCCTCTCAGAATTTTGGACACGCACGCACACGCAGCCAGCGTGAGTTTAAGCCGCTGAGTCCGGGACTCGAACCGCAATCGGCTAAGTGGGAGTCCAGTGACATAGCCATTACGCTAACTGCTGTCCCATAATGATTACTATCTTGAGAACCACCAGTGTGGTATTTTGTGACACCTTTTGTTAAAGGGAAGAAAAACAAAGGAAAACAAAGGAAATAAAACGAAAGCATAAGAATGGTCAGTTATCAAAGAAACAAAAAGTATGTGCTGAGCTGCAACCAAATGATAATTTAATATACCTTATTCTATTTAATATCTACAATAAAACCCACAGATTAGATCTTCACACTTTATTGAATGGGAAACTGAGGCTTAAAGGGGTTAAGCATTTTGTTTAAAGTTACATATTTAGGAGAGACAGAATTGCATTTACTTTTTTGTTTCCCAGAGTTTTGCCCCTTCTAATGTACCATAGCTGCTCCTGGATCAAAAGAGGGAGCACTTCCTGTGGATTGGAATGTTCTGGATGCAGGTTTATGAGAAGGAATTATGTGAACTGGTTCTTGACTGAATTATAGGTTTTGGCTAGACAGTGAAAGAAAGCAAGGCTATTCCTGGACTGGAGGAATTAGCATGACTGAAACCACAGTTTGGGAAAGTGCAAGATGTATTTGGAAGACTGTGTGTAGACTGTTTTGGCTGGAGAGGAGGGTTCATTCATATAATGAAATGGCACCCAGCCAAAGAGACGGGAACAATGAAGACTGCTTCAGCCGTTGTGATTTGGGAGTCTCAGGAAGCTCTGTTAAATGAGGACAAACAGTGCTGACCTTCCCTCACAGGCAGGCTGAGGTTCTGAATCATCAGTGCCTGGGAACTGGCATGCTCCATTATCTAAGGCATGATATTATATCCACCAGCTATTTTGTGCTGTGGAATTTTTGTTCCCTTGAAATGATTCTCTCTGTGTGAGCTCAATAACAAGGAGGCATGATGGTAGTTTTTCTGTGTTGCCAGAAAGTAGGTCTGAATTTCTTCCAGCGCCTCCTGCTCTAAAGCACCTCTTATGATTAATTAACCTTTTGTGGAGTAACTAGGACATCTGTGTGGGATGAGATGTACTTTGGTCAGACTTCAGTTTTCAGTTGTTCAGCAAGAGGATAATTAATTATAAGAGCTGAATCTGAACAGAAGATTGTTGGAGAAAATCCAAATGAAGCAAAACATCTAATTATCAATGAACAGGAAGTTTTTTTTTTATTGTTGTTGTTGTAGAAGTGAATAAAATGCTTACTACAATATAAATAAGAGGTAGTAGCAAATTAAGATGCCTGATCTGAGTGCACACTTAGTGTAAAAATTTTGAAATATTTGTTTTCTGGAGATGAAGCACAATGAACTAGCCATAACTAGACGAACTGGAAACAGAAGCCAAGCTAGTGTCTAAAATAAATATATGTATTCCCCTTTGAGATAATTGTTGTGTTGCCTTTAATAAGGGTATATCTAGAATCATCCAGGTTCTATTACCAGTCACAAATAACAATAAACAATTCTTGTCTTGAGAAGAAAGCTGGATTAATAATAATAATAATAAAAAAGTAAGAGATAAACTGTAGGAAACTAAAGAGCACAAAATCAATTTCTTTAATATAAATAGCTACTGTGATAGAGAGAGTTCTGTGTTTAGCTTTCTGGGGTAAATCACCTGCAGTATTCAGTTCACATCTACCTGATACAAATCTCCACAGAACCTGTAAGTCTCACACAGCCTGAGATTACTGCTTGACTTTCTTGGCTAGGGTGATGGGGTAGGTTGGTGGACAACATGAGATGTTTCCATTCTCTCTTTTTTTTTTTCTTTTGAGAGTTGTTTGTTTGTTTTTTTTTTTTTTGGTTATAGGGTGTGTGTACTTGCCAGAGAGACAGAGAGAGACAGAGAGACAGAAAGTGAGAAATCACTCCCTAAGGGGGATGGCCACGCCTCAATCCCTCCTCCTCTATTCTCCTCTCGGGATCTTGGGCACACATGCACACGCGCCCGGCGTGTTTAAGCCTCTGGGTTGGGGACTCGAACCGCGATCAACTACATGGGAGTCCAGCGACATAGCCATTATGCTAACTGCTGGTCCCAGAGACATTTCCATTCTCAAACAAAATGGTTTCACATTTGCTGATAATGTCTTTGTGAATATTCCATGATCTATTTTAATGAGCGAAGATGATTCTGGTTCATATTTATAAATATCAACACACTTGCAGTGGCAATGAAGATGATGTGGTCTTTCCTTCTTTTTCATCCTGCTGTTATGAAATGGCTTTCATTTCTATTTTCTTTTGCTCTATCCCATGGCGTCTGCTGTTAGTCCTTGCTGCCTACCCTTTGTGTGTCTCTTGGTTTCTACAACTTTCTGTCGTCTGCTATCACTGAGAGACAATTATCCTTGGCTCTCTTCTACCTTCATACATCTTGCAATCAGAAGACTTGGCAGCTTTTGTCTGGACTATCTCTTCATGAATGTTTACATAGTGAAAAAACTTGGAAGATGGTGATAGTGTTACCCTCCAGGGTGGAGGGCTGTTTATTTTCCGTTCAATATAATAATGTCTTTCTGAGGGGTGAAGATAGAGAAGGTTTATTAATAATCATTTTTAAAAGGAAATGTTATTGAGAAATAGTTAAATCATCTTAATTGCCCTGCATATTCTGAGATCTTCTGAGATCTTTGTGAACAAAGATGAGTGAATGCCTTCTTCAGCAACTCACTGTTCTCTGCCTAAAGAGGAAGCATTTGGTAAACCTTATTTTTCTAAACTTGGTTATCTAAGATGAATATCTAAGCTTGTTATTGTGACCCCCCCAACCCCAGCCTTTATTCCTTCATTGGAAGAGTAGTCATGAGGTTGGCTGGAATGACCGGCCAGCTCCAGGTATAAACTACAATTGTCCCAAATCAATCAAAAAAATATATTTCCTTTTGTCACTGTGATTGGTGCGGAGGTGGGCCTATGACTTTTGTCCATTGCTTGGGAAGATTTCTCTCTTTTCTGGATGATTCGATAAGGGAATGTGAACTTTCAATGACAGCTTCCATTTTATCACCAGGAGGGAGACCAACCTGGAAGTAAAGCTGATACTTGAGGGAAGGAAGGGACAATGGAACAGCAACATTTTGAGCCAGAGTCCTAATCAGATTATCTTCAAAGCCTACATAATTTCTGGACTTTTTGTTACATGAGCCAGTAAATTAACCTTATTGTTAATTCCAACTGGAGTTGGGTTTTCTATTACTTACCACCAAAATCATGATTAAGTGATTGATCTACCAGCTTTCATCATATCTGAGGTTGCTCAAGGGTTAATGTTTGGATATTACACAATCATGCAGACATCATTCTAGAGCTGGGTCAGTGCACTTTAGTGCAGGAGATAGCAAACAAAGTAGTCTAATTTGTGGAATTCAGGTGTGATTTACTGCTCTCTCTCTCTCTTTTTCTCTTTTCATGACAGAAAGTGTGTGCATGTGCACACATGAAAGAGAGAGGAGAGGAGAAAGCACCCTTGACAGGGTCTCTTCATACTGTTAATCCCCTCCCCCAGCCCTCTACCTCCTCAGGATTCTGGGCTCCCAGGCAAGATTTTTCAGGCTGATTTGGGATCTGAACTGTGGTCACTGTATGGACCCCAGAACCTCAGCACCTGGCACATGGCGTGTGCTCATAAACACTCGCCAAGTGAATCAGTAAATGCTGCCTATCATTCCTCAGCTCTTATCTGTTACTTCTTGATTCTTGACTACTTAACTATTCTTGATTATTGTTCTTTTTTTTCTTTTTAAGGTTTTTGACATGAGGCACGTGCATTTGCCAGAGAGAGAGACAGAGAGAGAGAAAGTGAGAAATCACCCCCCAAGTCATGGCCATGCTAAAGTCCCTTCTCTTCTAGTCCTATCTCAGGATTTGGGGCATGCATGCATGCACACTCAGTGTGATTTTTAAGTCACCAGGTCTGGGACTCAAACCATGATTGGCCATAGGGAAGTCTAGCGTCTTAACCACTATGTCCTTAAAAAAAAAAAATTCGTTGACATGTTAACTACAGATAGGGTACTTCAAAAGTTTGTGGAAAATCGACTTAAGAATTTATTTTGGTGAAAAAAAATTGAAATACATGTATAGCTTTTCTCTATTTTTGTTCTTTTTAATCTGCCAGAGGGCATATATGCTTGTCAGAGAAAGAGAGACGGGGAGAGAGAGAGAGAGGGAGAGGGAGAAAACACCCCTAAGTAGGGGATGGTTATGCCACAATCTCTTTTCCTGCATTTCTTCATCTTGTCCGGATTTGGTCACACATACACGTGTGCCTGGTGTGTTTTTCATGCTGCTGGATCCTGGATTCTAACCACATGGTTGCCATGTAGGTTCCAACGCCCTAAACCATCAGACCACAGGGTTGGTCTGCACAGTTTTCTCATAATATGTATTGTCTATGAAATTTTTGAAGAACCCTTGTATTTGTGGGGCACAGTGATTTTTCTGTACGTAAATACAATGTGAAATGATGAAATTGGGGTAATTAATATATCCATCATCTAAAACATTTATTATTACTTTGTTTTAGAAATATCCAAATATCTTTTCCTTTGCTTGTTTTAGCTATATAATGAATTATTGTTAACTATAGTTATCCTACTATGCTATCACGCTGACTGTAATTTTGTATCTCTTAACCAGTATCTTCCTGTCTTTCTTCCTCCCACCTTTTCCCTCCATTAGTAACTGCTATCTTCTATATGAGGTCAACATTTTTAGTTCCCATGTATGAGTGAGAATACGAGGTATTTCTCTTTCTGTATCTGACTTGTTTGGCTTAGCATAATGTTTTCCCTGTTTGTCCTTGTCGCAAATGACAGGACCTCATTTTTATTTTTCAATGGTCGAATGATAGTCCACTTTAAATATATACCACATTTTCATTATCCATTCATTGTTGACAGGCTTGATTCATTTCTTGGCTATTGTGAATAGTGCTGCAAACACTGGAGTGAAGACGTTTCTAAAACATGCTGATTTCCTTTCCTTTGGGTAGATGCCTAGTAGTGGGAGCGCTGGATCATATGGCAGTACTATTTTTAGTTTTTTGAGGAATCTCCATACTGTTTTCCATAATGGCTGTACTAAGCTACACCCTACCAACAGTGTAAAAGAATGTCCCTTCTCTTCGGCTTTACCAGCGTTTGCTGTTTTATGTCACTTTTGCTAATAGGCATTTAACTCGGGTGACATGATACCTCATTGTATTCACCTTTTCTTGATCGTTTCAACTGGGCTTTGGCTTCAGAATTTCAAGGATGAAGTGTGTTACTAAAGAGTTAAATAAGGGACCAGCAGTTAACATGATGGCTATGTTGCTGGACTCCCATGTAGTCCACCACAGTTTGAGTCCTGGACCCAGTGGCTTAAACTCATGCCAGGCGCATGTCCATGTGTGCCCAAGATCCCGAGAGGAGAAAGGAGGAGAAGGGACTGTGGCATGGCCATCCCCCCGGGGGATGATTTCTTGCTTTCTGTCTCTCTGTCTCTCTCTGTCTTTCTGGCAACCACACGCGCCCTATAGCAAAAACCTCTCTCCCCCCCCCCCCCCAAAAAAAAAGATAAAAAGAGAAAGAAGAGATAAAGAGAGCGACCTTCAACAGAGTCT
>NW_006159536.1:987343-999160 GCF_000334495.1 Tupaia belangeri chinensis
CCCTGTGCTCTCTCTGGCTTTCTGGCAACCCCACGCGCCCTATAGCAAAAACCTCTCTTCCCCCCCCCCCAAAAAAAAAGAGTTAAATAAAAAGACAAAAAAATCATACTGTTACTATAAACAGTGGACATTCATACCATCCTGGGTTCCACAGTCTTCAAGCATAGGTTTTCATACTGGTAATTCAACAGGCAGGCCACCATACTTAATCCGAAGTTGTAATTTTGGTTTGTACTGTTCAGTAGTCTATTATAATCTACAGTTTACATCTTGTGGTAGAAAGAGAGACTAACTAGTTTTGCAGAAGTACGATCTTATTTTTTGAGAAAATAATCAGACCTAGACCTGTGTTTTAGATCTCAGTATTGCCTCCATTAAATGTAAGAACAAACAAAAGAAGTCTCTATAACTGAAAATTTCCAGATAGAGAATCAGGACAGAGATGGCTTTACCCCATATACAGGTCTCTCTTTCATCTGTTATAAGTGAAGGAATCATACCAAAGTCAGAGAATGGTACTGCCTCACTAACCATGGCTAAGGCCATGTTTAAGATGAGGATTCTGGTGGGACTACAGGATAATACTCCCATCTTGCCAGTCCACAAGCTTGCTGATACCAGGATCTTTTAGTGGATGTAGAAAAGAGTCGAAATTGAAATATCTGGGTCAGCATCACTTAATGTGCATTAACTGACAAAAATCTAACCTAAATAGCTTTTCCCAGTGTTCAGAGTGTTCTCTTCTTCTCTTTCAAATGTTTTGCTATACTAAAAACACAGAACTTCTTATAATGTTTCCTGACTGTGGACAGAAAATTCGCAAGTTACAGCAAATAGAATAGCAGGGCTATTATGCAATGATTAACCACCTAGATAGACAGGAAGGCTTGTCAAAGCTGCATCACTGGTACTACTAAACCACCCATGTGCTTGGAATGGCTTCCTGGAATCTCGAAGGTGATTGGTTCAGCAAGAAATCCAGGTCAGGTGACAGACTCATAGAAAGACCTGAAACCAAGGTCGTGTGCTATAGTGGAGAGCAAAGACACTGGGGAAGTTTCATATGGACAAAGGGGCTCTTGTCCTGGTCAAATTTGAACTTGAAGAAACCCTTTTTTCAACTAAATTACCCATAGTTTCTCTGAGTGAACTGCATCTCAGCCTTCATTATTTCATTGATGTATTGTGAAAGTTGTTAAATCAAAATGGAGTCATTTGTGTCAGCTTGTGTTAAACTCTTGACTAAACCAAGCTGGGGACGACCTTGAAAGAGGCATTTCTCACACAAAAATGTCCGATAACAGAAATTGTCACAAAAACTACTTCTGCAAAGACATCTGCCCGGAAAATTCCCTGTCCAACAATGCCAACCATAACAGTGATAACAAAGGGTGCATCAGTTCATCCCCATTACTGACCCCAGAGCAACGATGTAATCCTTTCCACACTTACCGTGCTTTGCCTTTAAAATCACCCGGAAACCCGTAAGACCTTAGTACACATATTCAGGCCAACTTGTACATTGTGGTATGTGGGAAATCATCCTCAACTGGAGCTCAATGAACGCTTTTGCTTTACTTCCTTTGCTTCAGTTTTCTCTTAGGTTGACAGTAGCTTTAGACATTCTTATTTCCTTATAGTCCAGGCTAACTCCATTTATTTCCTTCAGTGAATTTTAGAAATCCAAAATACCATCACCATTTTCCCTGAAGCATCCTGACAGGTTGAGACCATCCCTTGACTTTTCCCTTCTGGTCAGGAAGAAAAAAAATCCCGTCAACCATTTCCCCACGGTGTGCTTCCCAACAGAAAACTTCTTAGTAAGGCTACTTAATGATGTCTTAGGTGTTCATTTCTTTTTACCCCCCGTAGTAAGACTACCAAAGGTTGCTGGTATAATAGAAATCACCAGTGACTACCTGGGATCACCTCTATCTGAGTTTTGCAATCTGCACGAGGAAGGCAGTTTCGGTATTCTCTGTCTTTCTGGACAGTCTGTTTCCCCTTTGGTTATTACACAAATCCTCTTCGCCATGCTTCCACCTTCAGGTGTGTGCATTCACACAGGAGCACATCCTCTTCCCCTCACGGCAGTGCTTGATCAGACTTACTTTGCTTTATTATTCTTTGCTGTAGTGGTTTTGTCTTTTTCTTTTTTTTCCTTTTAAGCATGGATTCATTTCATCCAGCTGGTTCCAAGAACAGAGTCCTAATTCTTTTTTTTTATGCCTCTAAATACCACGTAGCACACTGGAGTTGCCTAATAAATATGCTTTCCCAGCTCCCTGGTCTTGGCATCATTTACATTTGTTTGCTATCCTTTAAAAAATTCCTCAAAGTTATTTATTTATTTATTTATGAAAAGTTAATTTCTTCTATTTATGAAAAAGAGATAGGAAGAAAGAGAGAAAGAGAAACCTCCAGCAGGGTTACCTTGTTTACATAGTTAGCTACCCCGAGGCTTAGCAAGTTTGGATCATGGGAATGCATATATGTACATGGCATGTACAGAGAGGCCCCAGGACGTGAACCTGGGACTTTCCTTTGTTATCGATATGCCACTGTCTGGCCTATCAAATTTAGTTTTTACAATTAATATGTAAATTGTTTAAAAACTATTCTCACTCTCCTTATAAGCTCATTTTACCTGGCTACACACACAATGAAACTGGATTTAGGTGGAGAAGAAGCATGGATATATGAGCCGTGACCTGACTCTATTTCTTATGCTTAACTCTGTGTCTTATTGGTGGCTTTTTTGTTGTTACAATTATAACTGGCTTATTAAATGTGCTAAACATGGCAGGGTTTCTAAATGGATTGCTTGTAATGACTGACCTCAATCATACTTGATCAGATTTCTTTTTCTTTTCTTTTTTTTTTTTTTTTTGAGAGTTTTTTGCTATAGAGCATGTGTACTTGCCAAAAAGACAGAGAGACAGAGGAACAGAAAGTGAGAAATCACCCCCTAGTTGGGATGGCCACACTGCAACCCTTCTCCTCCATTCTCCTCTTGAGATCCTGGGCACACATGCACACGTGCCCAGCCTGAGTTTAAGCCACCAGGTCCGGGACTTGAACCACAGTCGACTACATGGGAGTCCAGAGACATAGCCATTATGCCAACTGCTGGTCCCCCTTGATTGAATTTCTTTTCTTTTGTTTTTGTTTTTGTTTTTGTTTTGTTTTTCTTGGTCTTAGTGACGACTTTCAAATTTCATTCTTGGATTCCAAGTGTTAACAAAGGCTCATTTTCAAATGTTAAATAAAATAGCAGTCCAGCCAGTGACGTAGTGATTAAGGCAGATAGATGAGTCCGGTACTCAGTGACTTAACAAACACACCAGGCATATATGCATCTGTACCCAAAATCCTGTAAGAAAGGAGAAGTGGCAGAGGAGGGATTGCAATGTGACCATGCTCCATAGGGGGTGCTTCCTCACTTTCCCCTCTCCTTTCTCTTTCTCTCTGGTGTGTACGTGCACCCTCTGGCAAACTTTCAAAATATAAAAAGAAAAAGAAAAAAATAGCACAGGACATTCTAATATAACAACTTTAATCTCCCATGTAGTTGAAACTCCTTCCCCAACATGCCCTCTTTTCTCCCATGCTCAGACAGATATAATTTCCCAGGACTGTAGATATGCAGTGAGTCGTGCCTAGTTTCTCTACAACTCTCCACTTTGCCCTTTCACTCTAAGTCCCCCATGCAGCAAGCTGTTCCAGACTATTCTAGAGCTGAGCTTCCGAGGAAAGAGAAGTAGATGGTGTCAATTTCTAACTTGTCTGGTACTTGGATAATTGTGTGTGAGTATTCACTGTGTGGCAGGTACCCCAAAGCTGGATTTCTCATGGGTGTGTTTAATGGGTAACTGAAGAGGTCCCTCTCAAACACTTAGGAAGCTCTGTCCTGTGAAAGATAGTGGATTCTCTAGCTGATCTCTTGGGACAGATTTAATTATGTTCTATGGCTATACACCCCACTGAGAAATATGAGTCCTACAGGCAGGGTCCTTTCAAGGTGGTCCTAAGCCAGGTTCTGCTCCTTGGCCCAAGGAATCTTTATCCTGCTTTAGGCTGACTCACTCTATCATCTTCTCAGCTTGCTAATTTTTCAGGATGGTTGATCTCTCAGAGGACAGTCAAAGTTCTCCCAAGAGTTATTTCTTGGAGCCAGCAGGTGGCATAGTGGTTAAGGTGCTAGACTCCCACATGGCCAACCATGGTTCGATACCCAAATCTGGTGGCTTGAAACTCACATTGGGCATATGTGTGCCCAAAAATCCCAGGAGGAAAATGGAGGAGAAGAGATTTTTGTGTGGCCATCCCTCCTGGGGGGTGATTTCTCATGTTCTCTCTCTCTGTCTCTCTAGTGAGCATACCCCTTTCCCTGGGGGTAGAGACAGAAAAACCACTCCCATGAATTTCTTTAAAAACAACAACAACAACAACTCTGTTATCCTGGCATGCTGTGAATGATAGGATAAGGTCCTAGAACCAGTGTTAGCCACTTCTTAGTAGTCCTTTAGGGAGGGACCTTGAAATATGGGAAGTATAACTCCTTGATCTCAACTTTGATATTAGTCTTAGAGACATTAGATGAAGTCCCAGTTAAAATATATGTGTTGCCGGGCCAGCAGTTGGCATGGAGGCTAAGGTGCTGGATCCCACATGACTGAGTCTGTGGTTTCAGTAGCCAGCCACTTGAGAATCACACCAGCCACATGTGCATGCTTGCCCAAAATCCCCAGAGGAGAATGGAGGAGAAAGGGTTGCAGTGTGGCTATCCCCCTGGGGGATAATTTCTCACTCTCTCCCACCCCCTGTCTCTTTCTTCTTTCTCTCTTTGGTGAGCACACTGCACCCTATAGCAAACTCTGAAAAAAAAAATAGTTTCACTAAAGGTCTCATGTTTCTCTAATGAAAACTAAAGTATCAGTAGACAATATTTTAGTGTTTATTCTAGATTCTTCTGCATGGTTCTCATAGACAGAACAAGGCACTTTGAAAGCCCAGATGTTTGTTTTTTACTTACTCTAACATCATGCCTATTATTACAAAATTCAAAGCAAATGATTAAAGAGAAAGGTATTAGGCAGACAAAAGTTAGAGTGTAAACTTGAATTTTTAAGTTCAAGATTTCTGTTGACTCCTTTTTGGGTAGTACAGTCAATTATTTTCATGAAAATATTTGGTTGTGGAAACCTACTATAAAGTGAAACATATTGTCCACATATTTTGGTTCAGAGATTCTAGTTTTTCGTATGGTTTTGAATTGTCTAAAGAATGAAAATTGGACTTATAACACTGGGTTTCAAATCTGGTAAACTGCTTATCTTTCTTTTTTTCTATTTTCGGAGAAGTTTTCACTATAGGGCACATGTGCTTGCCAGAAAGAGAGAAAGAGAGAGAGAGAGCGAGAAATCACTCCCCGGGGGGATGGGCACGACGCAATCCCTTCTCCTCCATTTTTCTCTTGGGATCTTGGGCACGCACGTACACACGCCTGGCATGCGTTTAAGTCGCTGGGTCCCGGACTTGAACTGCGGTCGACTACATAGGAGTCCAGCGACATAGCCATTACGCTAACTGCTGGTCCCCCCAACTGCTTATCTTTGTGACCTTGGTCAAGGCATTTTTTATGAGACCATGATGTATTATTTTTAAATTGTGAAGATTTTACTGCACGAACTTAAAGTTCTTTAGACCTCTAAGACTTTGCAGTATTTGAATAATATATATTTACATTGGCTGAATGAAAAAGATCAGCTTAAAAATGGTAACCAAGGGCCAGCCCCATGGCCTAGTGGTTAAGGGAGCCAGATCCCTTGTGGCCTACTGTGTGGTTCCATTAGATCCAGAGCTTTGAAAAGCACACAGGGTGAGTGTGCATGTGAACCTCAAATCCCAGCATGATGAAGAAACCAAGAAGGGACTGTGGCACGATCATGTCCCCTTAGGAAGCTACTTTCTCCCTCTGTCTGTCTCTCTCTCTCTGTTTCTCTTTGATGAGCAAACATGCCCTCTAGCGAATTAAAAAAAAAAAAGGTAACCAATATTTAAAATGGTAACAGATGTTTAAAGATATCTCATTCAACATTTGCATGGCCAGTAGTGTTAGACATAGAATTTCATCATTCACCAATTTGCCATATAATTCATTCAGACTTTCATTTTATTATTTAAGTTCGTTATACTTTCAATAATGAAATGTTTAGTATGCAATGACTTTAATTATACACTTATTCTAAGACTAGAATTTTCCTTTCCTTCACTGATTGTAAAAAAAGTTACTATAGGGACCAGCAGTTAGCGTAAATGGCTATGTCGCTGGACTCCCATGTAGTCGGCTGCAGTTCGAGTCCCGGACCCAGTGGCTTAAAACTCACGCCGGGCGCATGTGCATGCATGCCCAAGATCTTGAGAGGAGAATGGAGGAGAAAGGATTACGGCATGGCCATCCCCTCTGGGGGGTGATTTCTCACTTTCTGTCTCTCTGTCTCTCTCTGTCTGTCTGGTGAGCTCATGCGCCCTATAGCAAAAACCTCTCCAAAAGCAAAAGCAAAAACAAAACAAAACAAAACAAAACCAAAAAAAGTTACTATAGGGTTTTCTTTAGGGTTTGCACCATATGTATACATGTATGTGTGTGTTTGCATTTTTGTATGACCACTAAATACTAAATTTAGGTTTCTTAGCTGCACAATGAGTGTAGCATAGCCAAAACAAATTTAGACTGTCTCCTGAATATGTCCCTCTGACTTTCCTACCAGAGGACACAATACCAAGCTTGGAGTCTCACTCTTCTTTCCTTCACCCTTGACAACCAAACACTAAAGGATCCTTGGCTCATTCTCCAAAAAAGATCTCAAATTTGTGAATTTCTCCCCACCTCTTCTCTTACCACCAATTCTGTTCATTCTCCCCTCAGAGTTCTCAGCTTCTTTTGCCTCCAGTCTCCACATGGCAGTCACAGTGGTCTTTAACATGAATCAGTTCACTTTCATTCTCTTTCTAAAACATTCTAGTGGTATTTGCTTGCACTTAGAATAGAATCCAAGCTTTTTAGCAGTGTATATTAGTTAAGATGATAAATGAAGCTCAAATTTTAAGTGGTCTCACACATGCAAATTATATCTGGCTCATATAACAGTTCAGCACAGGTGTTCCTGGTTTTGAGCAATTTTTCTCCACATGGTGATTCAGGGATCCAGGTTTTTCATCTTGTGATCCTGTCATCCACTAGAGCCCCAGAGTTTTCTGCATCTAGCTGGCAGATGGCAGAAGAGTAGGTGGAAAAGGCACACCTGTTCCTTAAGTGTTGTGGCACTAATATATTGCAACTATTCACATTTCATTGTTGAGAATTGGTCGCATGGCCATACCTAGGAGCTAGTAACTACAATGTGGTGGAGAGGCATTTACCAGGCCACAGGGAAGGGTACTATAGAAAGGGCACCAAAAATCTTTGGTGGACAGCTAGTCATCTTGCCATCCATGGGCTTTACAGCCCCCCGCCCCCAACGAGGTGCCCTTGCCTGACTCTCTAAACTTCTCCCATGTACTTTCCCCCAGTTCTGGTCTAGCCACATTGGCTTTTTTCCTCCTCTAACCTCAAACTCATCCTTGCCTTAAGACTTTTGTGTTATCTCCTTTTCTGCTGGAAAATTTTGTTACCAGACCTTTGTCTGTGTAAAACTCTCTTTAAACCTCAAACCTCAGTTCATATACCACCCTCTCAGGAGTCCCTGCTTGCCTGCCTAAAATAGTCCTCTACTATCATCAGGTTTAGATGTCTTTATAGCATGAATCAACCTTCTGGAATGATCTATGCTTTTTTGCTTAGTTATCATCTACTTTCACTCCACTCTCATCTTTTTCATTTTTTTTTAAGTTGATTTATTTATTTCTTCCATGATCAAGAGAGATAGGGAAATACACAGGCCGTGGGACAACATCTCTAACAGGGTCTTGATGCTGGGATCCACCCCTAGCCTTCAGTAATCCCTGGATAATGGACAAATGTGTGTCCAGCACACTCAGGAGGTCTCCAGACTGGAACTGGGGACCTTTCATTGTGGTATGTGATTACCTTGCAAAGCATTGTGTTTTGACTATGTACCACCTTCTACTCCCAGCGTAACTCTCCATTTATATAATTTAAACTCTACGTCTGACTGTCTTGTTCACTGCACTATATATTTCCAGCACACAGAACATGACTGGCACATATAAGTGGTACAATATATATTTATTGAATGAATTGATGCAATCTTTTAGTGCTGAGGGTTCAAAAATCTATAAAAAAGAGTTGGTCTGGGAAGGCTGGTGCCACTCCATATTTCAATTACTCAGATTCAGTTATGCTAATCAATCATTCAACCAGTAAAACCAACTAGTTCTCTTGCATTAAATTCTCATTGTATCATCCTAGAAGGACTTGGGGAGATATTTTAATCCAGTTGTTAAGGTTTAAATGTCTGTCTCCTCCAAAACTCATGCGTTGAAAACTTAATCACGAATGTAATGTGTTGGGAGGTGTGCCTACTAGGTGTTCAAGTCATTAGGGCTCTGCTCTTATGAATAGATTAATGCTGAAATACAAGAGTTTTGGGGGCTGAGTTTACTCTGTTCCACTCTTCTGCCATGTGAGGAACAGCATTTCCTTCCTTTTGGAGTATGCGGTATTTGAGGTGCCATTTTGGAAGCAGAGACTAGGCCCTTACCAGACACCAAACCTGTGGACCCTTGATTTGGATTTAACGGCCTCAAGAACTGTGAGCCAATAAATTACCATTCTTTATAAATTATCCAGTCTGTTTTACTCTGTTACAGTAGCACACATGGACTGATAGCAACCAATCAACCAGCCAATCTATCTGCATCTTGTTAGAAATTCATTTTCCACAAATTTTTAAAAATGTGTACTTATATTTCATTTTTTAGTGTATTATGATAGTCTTTATATAAAGCAATCAGAATATCAATTTTCTTTTTAAAAACAGTTACATAAATAAGTGGTTTATGGCATTATTCTCAAAGTTTTATATATATGTCTCCACTCCTTGGCACACATGAATAATGGTGGATTTTTTCTTTTGAAAGTCCCCTATATGGGGAGATTGTACTGTACTGAGGGAGCTGAGGTGACTAGCTGTTCTCTAGCTTTGTAGCCTCTTGTTGTGTAGCCACAAGTAACCTACTTTTCCTTCTCTCCCCTCAGCCTTCTCACCTATGAAGTTGGAGTGTGGAAATGAAAACATTCAAAGTCCCCTGGCCCAGCCCTGGCCTCCTTGGGCTGGCCAGAGAGACTCAGTGGACATGTGGGCCTGAGACTGAGTCCCTTCAGCCCCTGATTTTCCAGTAAAGTGGCTGCCTGCGGAGATAAGCCTGTGGCTGCTGTTCAAACAGCTGGAGAAAAGCGTGCTTTCTGGGTCAGAGCCCAGCGATCTCTGTACAGTGCTTTTCCCAGGTCCTGGAATGTCCAGCTCTGTCTTGCTCTGGACCTGGGTCCCTATGGTGAAAGCTGTATCCAGGCTGGGCCTGGTGCTAGGATGGGAGAGCCTGGTGTGTGTAGGACAGCAGGTGGGAGGGAGGTGCTAGGTTCAAGATTCTCTTAGAGCCTCCATTTCTTTTCTATTTTGAGGCCTTTTTGGGGGTCACTGTGATTCCAAAGTTTGACAGAAGGTCTGAAAAACATCCTCTCTGGGCTTTCTATTTGTTGAATAGACAAAAATCCACCCATAGAGACTGGACACAGCAATATGTTGTTAAAAGGGAAAATTTACTGTTGATTTGGAGAAAACATGACCCAGTTTCAAAGTATTAAGGAACCACCTGCAAGTTTCTGGAGACAAGGGATGTGCTTCTGGCCTCAGGGCTGAGCCTGAAGCCGCCCTGGACCATCCCCAGTGGTGCACAGAAGCCAATCTGCCAAGATCCTGCTGGGAAAGGTCTGGTTTGGGATTGTCTGCACCCTCGTTCTACATTGGGTGTGGGGGAAGTTCATGCCCTACGGACCTGCCTGCCTCCAAAATCCCTCCTGAGAAGGGGAGGAAGGGCCCATCAGACAGACTGTGCTCCAAGACTGATTCCCTCAGCCCTGTCCTGGAAAAAGTGTACTTATATTTCTTAGAAATTTAAAAAATAGTCTGTTTCTGACTAAATGTAAATCTATATCCCAAGTGGTACATTTTGTTGCAAGTAATTTTTGTTGCTACTGTTAACACTATTGGGGAATGTTCAGGACCTGACACGAAGCAATCCTAATGGCCACTCACCAGCCAGTTTTGACACTGCTAATGGAACTTGAGGTATCAGTGTTTTATGTCTACTCAGAATTTTAGAATAACTGTGTAATTCCTTTTCCCTATTAGTTCCAGAGTGAAATTCGAAGCATTTATATTATCTGTGATGAAATTACTCACAAAAATATAGAGTTTTATGAAGATATATGTTAGTCTATTCAAAGGCAATATTAGGTGGTGGAAAAAATATTGATATTTGTTTCAAAGCCCCAAACCCTGAGTTTGAATTTTCTGAATCTGCCATTTACCACCTTTATGACTTTGGGTAGGATATTAATGTCTTCTCTGCATTGGTTTCTCAATCTGTAAAAAGAAGATAATATTATCTTCATCATAAGGCTTTTATGAGGACTAAATGTGAGTGTTTAGCTTAAAGCCAACACTTAGTTGGTGCTCAAAGGATGTTATTCTTTTTTTCTAGTATGTATTTCTTTCCTTTTCTTTCTTTTCTTTTCTTTATCTGAAAGAGTTATTTTAACTATTTATTTATTTATTTTAATTTGACCAAAGAGGGACAGAGTAAGAGAGAGAGAGGGAAAGTGAGAAAGCAAGTCACCAGGTCTGGGACTTGAACTGTGGCCAACCATGTAGGAATGTTCAGGACCTGACACGAAGCAATCCTAATGGCCACTCACCAGCCAGTTTTGACACTGCTAATGGAACTTGAGGTATCAGTGTTTTATGTCTACTCAGAATTTTAGAATAACTGTGTAATTCCTTTTCCCTATTAGTTCCAGAGTGAAATTCGAAGCATTTATATTATCTGTGATGAAATTACTCACAAAAATATAGAGTTTTATGAAGATATATGTTAGTCTATTCAAAGGCAATATTAGGTGGTGGAAAAAATATTGATATTTGTTTCAAAGCCCCAAACCCTGAGTTTGAATTTTCTGAATCTGCCATTTACCACCTTTATGACTTTGGGTAGGATATTAATGTCTTCTCTGCATTGGTTTCTCAATCTGTAAAAAGAAGATAATATTATCTTCATCATAAGGCTTTTATGAGGACTAAATGTGAGTGTTTAGCTTAAAGCCAACACTTAGTTGGTGCTCAAAGGATGTTATTCTTTTTTTCTAGTATGTATTTCTTTCCTTTTCTTTCTTTTCTTTTCTTTATCTGAAAGAGTTATTTTAACTATTTATTTATTTATTTTAATTTGACCAAAGAGGGACAGAGTAAGAGAGAGAGAGGGAAAGTGAGAAAGCAAGTCACCAGGTCTGGGACTTGAACTGTGGCCAACCATGTAGGAGTCCAGCACCCTTAACCACCACGCCATCTTCCAGCCCCTGTAGTATGTATTTCTTTACTTGACTTAGCCCAGAGTTCTTTACAAAATGAAGCCTGTTGGGGCAATGGTACCAAAAATATAGAAGCTTTCATACAATACTTCTCACACACATTCAGCATCAAATTAGAAATGCTGGAGGTCTTCTCTTTCTCTATTGCTCACAGATCTAGTAAGTTATAAGTTATGTTGATTCTTTTTTTTTAATTTCATTTTTTT
>NW_006159536.1:999285-1002841 GCF_000334495.1 Tupaia belangeri chinensis
CATGCACATGCACCCCGCGTGAGTTTTAAGCCACCGGGTCCGGGACACGAACTGCGGTCGACTACGTGGGAGTCCAGCAACATAGCCATTACACTAACTGCTGGCCCCATAAGTTATGTTGATTCTTCTCCTGAGTTATTCTTGAAGGCTTTCCACTCTTCTCTGAATACTTCACCTTTCTCACCAGGATAACCACCAACTAGTCTCTTCAACTTTCTCCCTTTTATTTTATTTTTCTTTAATTTGCCAGAGGGCATGTGTGCTCACTTGAAAGACAAACAGAAAGAGAAAGAGGGAGAGGGAGAAAGCACACTCACTGGGGTGTGGTTATATGGCAATCTCTTCTCCATTTCCCCATCTTGGGATTTGGGGCACACGTGCACACACCTCTGGCGTGTTTTTCAACCCACTGGGTCAGGGATAGAACCATGTGATTGGCCATGTGGAATCCACTTCTCTCTCTCTCTTCTTTTTTTTTTTTTTAAGAGAGATGTTTGGTTTAGGGCATGTGTGCTCCCTAGAGAGGCAGAAAAAGACAGAGAGACAGAGAGCAAGAAATCACCTCCTAGGGTGTTGGCCACACTGTGATCCCTTCTCTTCCATTCTCTTGAGATTTTGGGCACACATGCACACATGCCCAGTGTGAGTTTTAAGCGGCTGGATCTGGGACTTGAACTGTGGTCAACTATGTGGGAGTCCAGTGACATAACTATTACACTACCTGCTGGTCTCCAGGGATCCAGCTCTCTTAACCACTAGGCCTGGGGCTGGCCCCAGCTCCCTTCCTTTTAGGTCTATCCTCTGCACTGTGCCAGTGTCAGTTTTCTAAAATACAGATATAGTCATAAAACTCTCTTTCTTAGGCCTTAGAGCCTCCAGTTGTCCCTAGGTTAAAAATCTGTCCATGCAAATTGTTAGTAGTTTAACAACCTTACTAGCCATTTTTTCTCCCTTTCTACCCTCATATATCCTATATTTTTTACTACACTGACCTTTTCATAACTCCCCATTCTGTCTGCCTTGAAAAGTAGTTTTCTTTTCTTCTTTCTTTTTTTTTTTTTTTGGAGAGGTTTCGGCTATAGGGCATGTGCACTCGCCAGAAAGACAGAGAGAGACAGAGACAGAAAGTGAGAAATCACCCCCAGGGGAGATGGCCATGCCGCAATTCCTTCTCCTCCATTCTTCTCTCAGGATCTTGGGCACACACGCACACGCACCTGGTGTGAGTTTAAGCCACCAGGTCCAGGACTTGAACCACGGACGACTACATGGGAGTCCAATGACATAGCCATTACACCAACTGCTGGTCCTGAAATGTAGTTTTCTACGTCTGAAATATCTTATCCTTTCTCTTCTGCCTGGTGAACTCCTACTCATCTTTCAGGACCTAGGCCAACACCACTTTTTCAGATCAATTGAGCATGTGGGCATTGGCAAGAGTTTGTTGCTGGAGTATAAGCGTGTCTGGTGAATACTAAGGATTGGGGGGAAGGTGGTCCCTTCTGCTGACACTCAGTGATGACATATAAATATGCTATAAAATTCAGGACACTGTTGAATTTATTTTATATTATATTACCTAGTAAAACAATTCTATTTTTACAATCTGGAATTCAAAGGAAAATGCACAATATAAAAAGGTGCTAAAAGAAACCATAATAATAAGAGATCTATAAATTCAGCCAAGAAAAAAAATAACATAAACCAACTTCAAAAGCAACTTACTCAACAATAAAATTTGATCAAGGAACAACATTAAAATTAGATACTGCTGTGTGTGCTAATTATAAAGTATATGAAATTTTAGCCAACAATGAAAAATCTAGTAAAAAGGGGAATAAAAAAATGTTTAAGTTGATGATGTTGCAATTTCTAATAATAAAAAAATACTATCTTTTACAAATGTGGTTGGCAAACCTTAAAAAAAAAAAGTTACTAATTGATCTGCATGCAGAAAATGTTGTTCCTAATTACTTTAGTCTATCTGCCAAAGATCAGTCAACAAATAGTTTCAGAACATTTTCTGTGCTCGGGAATTGTACTAGATATTGTGAAGAATACAAAGAAATATGAAATGGTGGTTGGTTCCTGACCTCAAGGGGATTTCATCCTAGTCTGCTTTGTTTCATCTCTGATTCTCTCTCCTAAGCTTGCATTCAGGCTTTGATTAATGGGTGCCATTTTTGTTTGTTTGTTTAAAAAAAATATTTTTTTGAGAGATTTTTGCTATAGGGCAAGTGTGTTCACTGGAGAGACAGAGACAGGCAGAGACAGTAAGCAAGAAATCCCCCCCTCCCCCCCAGGGAGAATGGCCATGCTGCAATACTTTCTCCTTCTTTTCCTCTTGGGATTTTTGGTATGCACATGCAAGTGCCTGGCATATTTCAAGCTGCCAGGTTTGGGCTTTGGACTGTGGCTAACCACATGGGAGTCCAGCACCTCACTCACCACGCCACCTGCTGGCCACTCTTATATATATTTTTTTATAAAGCAAAAATTATAAGACATGTTTTTTATTTTCCAACAGAGAACTTTACATTCTTCTTTTTTTAAGAGAAACTTTTTCCTACAGGCATGTGTGCTGACCAGAGAGACAGAGAAATAAAGTGAGAAATCTTCCCCAGGAGGGTGGCCATCCTGCAATCCCTTCTCCTCCATTGTCCTCTTGGGATTTTGGGTATGCATGCAAATGAACCCAGTGTGAGTTTCAGGCTGCTGAATCCAGGACTCAGACTGCAGTCGGCCAAGTGGGAGTCCAGTAACGTAACCATTATGCCAACTGCTAGTCCCCAGAACTTTACATTCTTTTGTCTGTTAAATGTTTCTTCTCTTTGCCCCTCCTGTTCACCCTCTACCACCCATGCTACCAGCCCCCTTTCCACCCCTTACAGTCTCTAGTATCTACACTTACTATGTCTACTATCATATCTTTGAATCTTTCGGTTTCTTCCATAAAGAGCAGGCATTCAGAATATAGTAAGTGGGGATATAAAGTGTGTCTCTTTCAAAGTGTGACTCACTTAGCTTGACATTAAGTCCTCTATATTTGCCCACTTTGAATCAAGTGATAGAGTATCATTCCTTATGCCTGGGTAATATTCTATGCTATCTATGTGCCACAATTTTTCAACCCAGTCATCATTTTGGACACTTAGGTTGATTCTTTGCCCTAGTGATTGTGAATAATACTACAATAAAGACAGATGTGCAAATGTCTTTCCAATTGAGTGTTTTTCTATCTTTTGGGTATAGGAATTATTTGATCACATAGTAGTTCTATTTGTAGGTTTTGGAGGAACCTCCATATTCTTCATGGAGGTAGAAAAAACAATCATAAAATTTGTCTGAAATCATAAAAGACCCCATTTTGCCAAGACAATACTGTGCAAAATGGATAAAGTAGGAGGCGTTTCACTACTCGACTTCAAAATATACTACAAAGCTGTGATACATAAAACAGACACAGCTGTGGCACAAAAATAGACAAATTGACTGGCCCCCCTCCAAGGGCCCCGCGGCTGGGGGCTTCCGCCCCTGCGCAGCCACGCCCTGGAAC
>NW_006159536.1:1003932-1022597 GCF_000334495.1 Tupaia belangeri chinensis
TGTATAGTATTCTCAACTGGACTGGTCTGGGAAGTATTTCATGATGGGTGAAGTCTTTTAACAAGCAAAATGAGAAATAGTGATTGTTTTAAAAAATTATAATAATAATAATTATTGGGAAATGCATGGAAAAGACATTGAATGATAAAGTGGGGAGATTGATGTCTCTGTATTGACTGACATGCATGGCATTCCCTTTTGAAAAAGCAATGGAAGTCAATGTAAAGTTATATGTAATCCAATGTAATAAAAAGAAGATTATGATGATAATATAAATAAAAAAAATAGACAAATTGATCAATGAAACAGAATAGAGAATCCAGAAATAAACTTCAAATAATTCAGCCAGCTAAACTTTGACAAAGGGTACAAGACAATGCAAAAGAAAAAAAAGAAAAAAAGAAAGAAAGTCTTTTCAGCAAATGGTATTGAAAGAACTGGATATTTATCTGCAGAAAAAAATGAAGCCAGACCTCTATCTCTCATCATTAACAAGAATCAACTCAAGATGTGTCAAAGATTTAAATGTAAAGCCTGAAATCGTAAAAGTACTTGTAGAAAACTTATGGGAAACTCTTGAAGACATTGAAATAGGTAGAGATTTTTTCAATTAGATGCCCAAAGCACAGGCAATAACCCAAAATAGACAAGAGGGATTACATCAAACCAAAAAGCTTCTTCACATCAAAGGAATCAACAATTAGAGTGAAAAGACAATCCTCAAGATGGGAGAAAATATTTGCAAATTGTACTTCACACAAGGATTTGATAACTAAGATATATAGGAGACTCAAACAGTTCACCCATAAGAAAATGAATAATTCAATGTGAAAAATGGGCAAATGAACTGAATAGACAACTCTCCAAGGAAGACTTACAAATAGGGACCAGCAGTTGGCGTAATGACTATGTCACTGGACTTCCATGTAGTTAGTTGACTGTGGTTCGAGTCCTGGACCTGATGGCTTACACTCATGCTAGATGCGTGTGTGTGCATGCCCAAGACCCCAAGAGGAGAATGGAGGAGAAGGAATTGCAGTGTGGCCATCCGCCCTGGGAGGAGATTTCTCGCATTCTGTCTCTGTCTCTCTCTGTCTTTCCGGTGAGCACATGTGCCCTATAGCAAAAACCTCTAAAAAAAAAAAAAACTTACAAGTGGCCAAAAGTATGTGAAAAATAATCAAAGTTTCTTGTCACAAGGGAAATGCAAATTGAAACCATGATAACATACCATTTAATACCAGTTAGAGTAGCTAGGATCAAAAAAATAAAGAATGACAAGTGCCGGAGAGGCTATGGTAAAAGGAAACCCTCTTACATTGTTGATGGGAATGAAATTAGTATAACCTCTGTGTAAAACAGTATGGCAGGTGTCATTCTTTTTTTTCTTTTAAATCATCAGAGGGTGCGTGTTCTTGTGTGTGTGTGTGTGTGTGTGTGTGTGTGAGAGAGAGAGAGAGAGAGAGAGAGAGAGAGAGAGAGAAAGAAAGAGAAAACTCTCCAATGGAGCATTATTGTACCACAATAGTTTTTCCTCCATTTCCCCATCCCATTAGGACTTGGGCACATATGTATGTGGCACATTTTCCAAGCTTTTGAGCTGAGTCTAGAACTTCAGTTGGCCAAATGGATCCAGCTTCCTAAGCACAAGGCTTAACCACTACTTTTTGAGCCAACCCTGGATGCCATTCTTTACTTATGCCCTTCTTCTGTATCCAGTATCAGCACTAGAATTATTTCACTTTTCACATTAGTTCAAGTCCTACCCTCTGGTTAGCATCACCTTGGTTTGCATCTGCCACTCTTCCAAAAGGGATGTGATTAACTGGTTAATTTAACCTCTATCATGCCATGAAAATCTCTCCTCTGTTTCTATGAGTTGGGATCCCTCATTTACATTTAGCTACTTTTTCTTCTCTGCCACTCTTGCTCTTTCTCTACTAACATGTTTCCAGAAAAGAATGAGTTTTAATCCTTTCTTCAGTTTTCATCTAGAAATATTTCTTCTCTTCTTCTTCTTTTCTTTTCTTCTTCTCCTTCTTCCTCTTCTCTTTTTTTATTTCCAGAAGACTCTTAACTCTGAGATGACCCAGGAGAGATGCTGTGTCACAACTGAAGCACTTTCAATGAGTTTTCATTAATGTCTTATCAGGATAGAGGAAGAATGAAACTAAGAGTTGAAATGATTGGGAGAAACTGGAGTGGGATGGAGACCCCTGAAGACAGGGAAGAGAAGCTCACAGAGGAGGTAGGAGAAAGGATTAGTGATCTGTTCTTTAGTTCACAGTTTTTTTTTTTTTCCCAAAATCTAGTCCTGAGTATCAAAATAGCTTTTCTTTTTAGAGTCTAGTTTCATGTATTCTTTTGGTAGACATTCTTTTTCCTAGTGAATATTTATTACCTCAACTGTAATCCTTCATTTAACATAATATAAAAATTGTGGAAAAAGAGAGTAATTAGTAATAAATCATCATCTCATCCATTAGCAGTAAATAATGCCACTTTGTCAAAGTCATAATCATCAAGCAGTCAGCTAGAGGTGATTATATGTGCTACTCAACTGGAATCAGTCCAGAAACAAACCACAGCTCCCGTTTATTATCCTAATTATGCCTTAATATGATGCCATCTTTTTCTCTCATAAACTTGATGACAATAAAAGGGGAACAATGAAAATTGACAGGATAAGTGAGCAAGGATGGTAGCTTGAGAAATGTTCCTGCCCTGCCACCCACCAACCTCTCTAATTTCTGTTGCCGAAAAAAGCTAAAAGACTGGAGGAAAGAGTTGAACAGAGCAAGAGAACTCTTGGGGTATTCGATGCATGGGATAATCTTTTGCCTATTAGTCCATTAATCAAATTAGAATACAGGCAGTTCTCATTTTGCATGGTACTGTATTAACTGAATTGTGCGCGTATCGGAACCGTGTCATCGTTTTACATGGTTCAGTAGTAACTGAGATTGTTACCATGGAATTCTGCAAAAGAGAATATGCAGTTCTGATAGGCACACAATTCAGTTAACATGAAACCATGCAAAGCAAGAATTGCCAATAGTCTGTTGTAAAATAATGCCTTTGTCACAAATTTTTGTCAACTTGAAAGTTATCAGACTGTTTGAGAGCAGTGGAATTGATAGGTAAATGGGTGTAAAAGGTGTAAATGAGGCTTTCTATGATTTCTGAATCTGTTATCTAGGATGAAAGATGCACATCAGCTAGGTAATGTGCTAGGTGATGAACTAGGATGTGAATTGTGTGCAGAAGAAGGTGAGTGAAGGATAGGGTGAAAAATCAAAGGCCAAGTTTAAAGATCAGAGTAAGATGGAGAAACCAGTGTGAAGACAATAAGAGGAATGTTGGTGTGGTGAGTGATATAGAAAGTTTAGATCAGGAAAATTAGCAGATTAGCTGAACAAGAAAAAATCATAGTGACCCCTATGACAAAGGTTGAGTCCAGAGAAGTGGCCTGTGGTGAGAAGTTTTGCAAAAACTTTTAGGCACTGGAAATAGCCAATAATGCTCCAAGTTTAAACCATGTTGAATGATGTGAGATTTACATGTGATGATCCTTAACTGTCCATGGTTTGTACCCTTCAATTAAACAGCCCTTACAGACAAGGGCCACTATCTCCTTCTTCTTTTTATAAAGGACCTCTCAGGGAGGGAAGATGGTCATACCACAATCCCTTCATCTCCACTCTTCTCTTGAGATTTTGGACATGCATGCACATGCACTTGGCATGATTTTCAAGCCGCTAGGTCCAGAATTGATAGGTAAATGGGTGTAAAAGGTGTAAATGAGGCTTTCTATGATTTCTGAATCTGTTATCTAGGATGAAAGATGCACATCAGCTAGGTAATGTGCTAGGTGATGAACTAGGATGTGAATTGTGTGCAGAAGAAGGTGAGTGAAGGATAGGGTGAAAAATCAAAGGCCAAGTTTAAAGATCAGAGTAAGATGGAGAAACCAGTGTGAAGACAATAAGAGGAATGTTGGTGTGGTGAGTGATATAGAAAGTTTAGATCAGGAAAATTAGCAGATTAGCTGAACAAGAAAAAATCATAGTGACCCCTATGACAAAGGTTGAGTCCAGAGAAGTGGCCTGTGGTGAGAAGTTTTGCAAAAACTTTTAGGCACTGGAAATAGCCAATAATGCTCCAAGTTTAAACCATGTTGAATGATGTGAGATTTACATGTGATGATCCTTAACTGTCCATGGTTTGTACCCTTCAATTAAACAGCCCTTACAGACAAGGGCCACTATCTCCTTCTTCTTTTTATAAAGGACCTCTCAGGGAGGGAAGATGGTCATACCACAATCCCTTCATCTCCACTCTTCTCTTGAGATTTTGGACATGCATGCACATGCACTTGGCATGATTTTCAAGCCGCTAGGTCCAGGACTTGAACCACACACTTGGCCATGTGAGATCCAGCTGCCTTAATCTTCATGCGACCTACTGGTCCACCATCTTTATTCTTAAGCTTCATTCCTAGTTATTTGCTGCTTCACATTCTATGCACCAGCCAATAACTGAGCTCTTTCAAATTCTCTTTCAACTCTTTCAAGTTCTTTAATGGACCACATGTTTCATAGGCCTGGTGCTTCCCATGTAATCATCCTATCTCAAAGGTCCTCTTTCTTCACACGTTCTCTGGTGGAGAGGTCCTTTCAGTTACCTCTTTTCTATAAGCCTTCTCCAACCCTAAAAGCAGAGTAGATCTTTTCCTCTTTCTCATGTATAGTCCTTACCTACTTGCTTATGTATTCTTCACAGACTTATAGCTTCTGCAGAGAAAAGAAAGCATCTTAATCATCTTTATTTCCTCTACGTGAACACAGTTCTTGGATCATATTATATGCCCAATAGATATCTATTGATCCAGCTTAATGAACCCCCTCAAGCTAGAATACAGATAAAGGTCATGCATGAATGATACGTGTGCTGATATAGACTTGTTCTAGCAATCAGGAGATGAAAAACCATGGAAACTGAAGAGGTTTGATAATTTTGAAGAGAATAGCTTCTCTCTACCTGACTTATCATTATTATTATTGTTATTATTATTTTACCATTTTTAGGTTACAGAAATAGAAAGTCACTCAGGTAAGTCAGGAGAATAGAAGTAGAAGGAGCCTTCTCTTTGGGGGACGCCCTAGAGATGACTCATCTAATCGAACAGATGTGAAGCCCAGGATTTGTAGAAAATAGGATTTTGCCAATGCCTATTAAGTTGTATTGTCTAAATCTGAATCTCTACTCATGACTTACAGGTGTCAATACCACATTTTATTTCTTCTTTAAAGAGTTTATTTTTCCCATGAGTGAGAGAAACACAAAGAGAGACAGAATGACAGCACTCCCAACAAGGTCTCCATGCCACAACCCACCCCTAGCTTTCACCAGTCCTGGATTGTGGACTTGTGTGCCTGGTGTACTCAGGGAGGTCTCAGGATTCGAACCTGGAACCTTCCCATCTGGTCAGCCTTGAAAAGCGCTTGTTTTACCACTACATTGCTGTCCGGCTCTATGACTATGTTTCCAAGAGCCTAATGAACATCACTATCTAGAATGTTTCCATAACTTCAAACTTAATAAGGGTAAAAGTAATTAATGAAAACACCTCTCATCCCAGCTTCTCTTCCAGACTTACTAAGATAACATCAGTCTTTCATTCATCCAGTCTCAAATGTTGGAATTTTTTTCCCCATGGCAACTTGATTAACTTGAATCTTCTCATCTCTTCCCTTGCAATGCCTTTTAATCCACGTTCCCTTTCCAATTTCTCTGTCATCAGCTTCCTTCATTCATAGACTATTACAATAATCTTAAAGTCTCCTGGCCTTAAGACATTTCACTCTACAATCTATCCTCTATGCCTCCACAACTAATTTAGTCTTTTCATCATGTCAGTCTCCTGATAAAAATATTCAGAAACACCTAGCACAGTGCCGTACAGACAGTCTACAAATTAATTAAAGTTACAAGGAATTCTGGCCACAATATTGAGCATATGAATTGCTGCAATACCTTTATTATTATAGATAAAAATACTATTTTATATTGGGTTGTCAGGAAAGTTATGACACATTTTTGTATGGAAAAAATATGTCATGACATTTCAAACAACCCAATAGATTGCTAAATACACAGCACTGTTCAAAAAAATATTTTGGTATGTTATTACCCTATGCGGTAGAAACAGTATGAAGAGAAAAGTAGTAATCGCTCATATTAATGGAGCTGCCACTTGTCTATCTAGTCCATACATAAGTATTGAGAATTAACTATGTGTGTGGTATTGGGCTCTGGTATATGTTGGGGAGAAAGGAGTTTGGATGAGGGGAGATACAGAAGAATGTGACACAATTTTTGCCTTCCTACAGCTCATTTTCTTCCGGTCCTATTCCCCCTATCCCCCCTATTAGATCAAGACCTACAATACAGAGGGCATTTGGTAATGATTGGCAGTTTTATAGATGGGTAAGTAATAAGGCATGTGTAGTTTGGGAATGGGGTGGAGTAGGTAGATTAGAGGTCAGATTACAGAAAGATTAGGCTGAGTAGAAGTGTAGCGAGAACAAAGGTTTATTTATAATTTCATATCTCAAGGAAAAGTTGAGCCCATCACACTTAACCTTGGTTTTCTATTTATATTAACTGCAATAGTGACTTTGGACATATGTGCATACATAATCTTCATATGATGATTCTGTATTTTTAGTAGAACTCTGACTGATGTACTTTCCTGTTATTAAGAGCTCTTCAGTAGAAATGCTTGGAGGGTACTAAGAAATGCTCTTATTTTTCATTTCTCAAAACATTGCAAAAAGAGGGGACATAGGGACAGTTTCTGGTTATTTATTTATTTATTTATTTATTTTGGTAGAGATTTTGTCTTAGGGAACATACACTCACTGGAGAGGAGAGAGAGAGAGAGAGACCCCCCGGTGGTGGGGGGGGGATGGCCACTCTGCAATCCCTTCTCCATTCCCCTCCTGGGATCTTGGGCACTCACGCACATGTGCCCAGGATGAGTTTCAAGCCACCGGGACTGGGGCTCGAGCTGAGGTTGACCATGTGAGAGTCCAGCAACATAATTGTTAGACCTCCTGCTGGCCCCAAGGGACTATCTCTAGTTTTGATCTGCCCCGCACATTTTTTCTTTCTCTCTTTTACTAGTAAATAATCCCTCCATTTGGGGGTATTCTTGGTCCTGTATCTTGAATGGAACTGTCTTGCTCTTGCTTTACGGGCTGGCATTTGACCCGCCCTTGCCAATCAGAATAATTCATTTTATTGGCCACAGTGATTAGTTGAGAGACAGGAATGTGACTTAAGCTGGGTCTTTTGTTTTAATTCTTAGGAAAATGGCAATTGAGAATGGATTTACTAGCTGAAAGAACAATGTAAGGGTAGAGCTATGGGTGAGACCAGCTCCTTTCCTGTCACAGAGGCTGCCAGAGAACAAAGTCAGAGAAGAAGAAAGAGGCAGATAACTGATGATGTCATTTCAACCCTCAGATCTAGCTGTGTTCTGAATTTCTTGGTTACATGTACCCCCAAAAAGCTCACTCCTGCCTCTTATTTAGTGTGTCTGTTTAAGATTGTTTGATCTGTGTTTTCTGACACATGCAACTGACTTTTGACTAACTGAGCAGGAAACTATCATGAGGTAGGAAAGGTTACTATTATAGAAGTGGCTAAAATGAAGACCAAAATTGTTGCATTGGGAGACACGAGAAAGACATTACGGTGTGAAACATGGGGGACTAAAACAAGTCCTCAGTAGGGTGATCTTTTTGCTCTCGGTTGAAATGGGCATGAGACAGAAGCTAAAGGCAACTTCTCAGAACTTAAAAGTGATTTGAATAACATACGTAATAAGGCCAGCAGGTGGCATGGTGGTTAAGATGCTGGACTCCCACATGGCTGACTGTGGCTCAAGTCCTGGACCTGGTGGCTGGCTTTCTCACTTTCTCTCTCTCTCTGGTGAGCACAGGTGCCCTATAGCAAATTTTAAAAAGTATTAGGTTGTCAGGAATGACATTATGTATTTTTCTGTTTTTCTATGCAAAAACGTGTCATGACTCTCCAGACAACCCAATAATAATAATAAATACATAAAATAAAATACATAATTCTAAAAAAATGCATGTAACAAACATTTTCTCCCTAATATAAGAACATTTTAAAATATTTTTGTATATGAATAATTTAATTGAATAATGTGAGGTATTCTTAGGTTCACATCATATGATGAATCTCCTAGTTAAAAAGTCTCCTGGGGGCCAGCAGTTGGTGTGGTGGTTAAGGGTGCTGGACTCCCACATGGCCGACCACATTTCGAGTCCCAGATCTGGTGGCTTGCTTTCTTACTTTTTCCCTTATACTCTCTCTCTCACTCTACCCCTCTCTGATCAAATTAAAATTAATAAATAAATAGATGAAGTTAAATAAAATAATTCTTAAAAAAAGAATTATTAAAAAAGTCTTATGTTATTGAAGGTCTTGGTGCATGAGATATCAATTCTTGGTCAGGCTGGCTATCCTCAGTTCAGATACTATATGGTCCAACTGGCCATTTCCTTTTATTTCTTTCTTTATTTTTTAGAGGTTTTTGCTATGGGGCGTGTGCACTCTCTGGAAAGACAGAGAGACAGAGAGACAGAAAGTGAGAAATCACCCCCCGGAGGGGATGGCCACACCACAATCCCTTCTCCTCCATTCTCCTCTTGGGATCTTGGGCACTCACACACACGCCCCCAGGGTGAGTTTAAGTCACTGGGTCAGGGACTTGAACCGGTGTCGACTACATAGGAGTCCAGAGATAGCCATTACGCTAACTGCTGGTCCCCCAAGTGGCCATTTCTTTAACACTTAGACACAGATCCATGAAAAATTATGTTTTATGGTGGGTAAAAGAAGCAACGTTAACTAATGTGGTAGAGGCAAGTGAATTAGCATTTACTATTTGGCAGCACAGGTACAATTTTAGAGGTAGGTACAAGACAATTGAGAGCAAAGAGCAAAGATGTCTGGGTCAGAGTGGGGGGTTCAGAAGGATTCCTAGAAGGAAAGACTTGAACTAATTTAGCTAGATGATAGAGTGGGCGAGGTCATCTCAGACCCAAATGCAGAAGCTTGAGAAACACCGAACTGCCTAGGATGCTGGAGAGAAAGTGTCCGTGTGGTAGAGGTGGGAGATGACAGTGGGATAGCAGGCAGGGGACAACTCTTAGAGACCTGGTGTGTGAGGCTTCAGAATTTGTACTGTGTGCTGAGTTATGGGGGTGCCATGGAGGATTTTAAACAAGATATTGATCATTTATTTAAATCTCTCAAAAATGTGTATATTTAAAAAGCTATAACTACACTTGAAGTTAGTCACATTTGCATAGAAATAAAGAAATGAGCAATTGCTCCAGATCTGTAGGGTGTTATAGGGAAAGCCTTGACTATCTATGAAGCTCTGATCAATAGCACTTCCAAGGAGTGACTGGGTCATTGTTCTCATGGAGCCTAACCAAAGGCCTTGAGTAGAAAGACAGCACTCTGAGAGAAGAAGGCTTTGTACCAGAGGGTGGTTACTGATTCAAATTCATGTATCTTGAGTCTCAGCTGGGGCCTTGACATTGATCTTCTGTACTTCTAAATCTGAAATAAATTCAGAAATGGACTCCTTTGGAATGAAAGCAAAAATAAGGGTGGGAAAGAAAAGCAAAACACAGAAAAGAATTAGCCTTACTTTAGTGAGCAATTCCCAGCAGGGTATTCTTTTAAGTAGCATGTATTCTGTTCTATTCCATTAATTTTAAAAGGAGGACCACTAGAAACACTTATCTGAGTAACCCAAAAGATTCAGATCAGCTAGTCAACTAATGGGACCCAGGTCACCTTTTACATGAATGATGCATGAGTAGATGATAGATACGAGGGGCTTTGCTAAGTCTGCTGATGTTTAATGTCTAAGAAATTGAGGGGTTTCAGTCAAATGAATAAAGATTCTTCCAATACAGTGATTTCCTGTGTTTTAGGAGATTAACTAGTATATGCATTTGCTAGCAGTTTATTTTTCTGGTTTGATATAGAAAAAATTAAAGAAAGAGAAAGGTTGGTTGTGTACACATATTAGAAAGATAAGGGATTTATGGAATTGCACTATTTCACTGTTTCTGAATGACCCTTTTTTAATGGAAAAGAGACCTGTGACCCCATTTGCATTTCAAATATTCCTGGAGTGGAATGGTGAAGATCAATGAATTGATTGCCAGAGAAACAGCATGAGTGACAAATTTCTCAGTAAAGAAAAAAGAAATACCAAGGAAGAAGATGGTAAGATATTCTCAATTCAGGAGCCTTGGAACAAAACGATCTTGGTTCTATTTTTGGCCTTATTTTTCTAAAATTAAAAAAATCTGTGATAGTAAGAGGAAAAATGCAGACCTGAATATGTGGTTAAACGTTTTCTCAGTGCATAGCTATGTGACACGTGGATATGACCCAATATATATTTTGGTAGTGGGCTCTATTTCCCTTGTCTGGTAATATTTTGAGAGGCAATGCAATATAGAGAAAATGGGTTATATTTGAAAGCAGAAAATTCTCACTCCCAGAAACCGGAGATTCAAGCCATTCAAGTCCAGAGACTGGTCTTCTTTTTCGAGTGATTAATAGTAGAAATATTTATCATATTCAAGCATATCCAGTTCTATCTAGAGGTGTGTGAACTAGTTCTATATACCCAAGGAAATATTTACTTTAGCATGGAATTGCCCCAAATTGGAATATTGTATAAATAACAATCTTTAGCAATTCAAGACGGGTTAAGGCACCTTGAATAGCATCACGTATAACATATCAGTTGTTCCATTCATGAGTAGCTGCAGAAGGGCCAATGCAGCTCCCTTATTACCCTCCTCTAATTCAGTGTGAAGATCTAGTCTACACACCTTTCCTTCAGTTCATGGCATCTTATTGACCACTTTGTACAGAGAGAACCTGAGATAAACACCTCCCCTGATTCAAGAGCAGGGATAGGGGGTTGATGAGTTGGGCAGGTCTCAGTGAGAATAAGTATGAAATTGTTGACCTAAAGATTTGGGGGATTATGGTTAGGTATTTCAGAATGAGCCCAGAGTTACAGAATTTGTGTATCATATGTGAATGCTCACTGTAGTGGGTCATTTGTATCCTCCTTTCAAAAGTCTAAGTCCTAACCCCTGGTATCTGTGAATGTGAACTTACTTGGAAAGAGGGTCTTTGCAGATACAATTAAGTACTTAAAGATGATATCATCCTGCATTTAGGATAGACCCTAATTCAAATAACTGGTGTCCTTTTAAGACAAAAAAGGAGATTTGAGATACTGAGCTACGCAGGGGAGAGAGAATGTGAAGATGTAGAAGGCCGTACGAAGCCAGATGCAGGGATAGGTTATGTTGTCGTAAGCCAGGAGACACTTGGACCCACTAGTACCTGGAAGAACCAAGAACAGAGAGTCCCCTAAAACTACCAGAGGTAGCAGGGCTCTGCCAACACCTTGATCTCAGGGTTCTCTTACAGAGAGGTCCTCCACAGTCTCCAAATGTGTGAGAGAATACATTGATGTTTCAAGACACCAAGGTTGTGGTAATTTGTTATTGCAGTCTTACAAAGCCAATATATTAGGTTGTTGGGAGAGTCAGAATGTATTTTTCTGTTTTTCTATGCAAAAATGCATGATGACTTTCCTGACAACCCAATACTCATGAGAACACCCTCACTCTAGAGGTTCCAATAACTACTTCATGCCACTGGGTACAAAGGCCAAAAAGGAGGCTATGGTATTGCTGGATTGACTGATTCTGACTTTGAAACGAAAGTAGGATTACTGCTACAGAAAGACAGAGTAAGATGAATGCCCAGTGGTAAAAACTAAAGAAAGACTCAATTATCCTACACAAGTAAAACTAGTAACAACACAAGGTCCCTTAGGAGTGACATGCAGGGTTCTGGCTGAAGGCAAAGGAAGTTTAAAATGGGTTGGTGGATTCCTAAAATCCACCTATTTTCTTGACTAGCTAGAGTGTTTTTGGCTGGATTAACCATAAGCTTATACTTTAACTGATGTTCTTCTTCTTTTCTCTTTCCCCCTTATTTTCATAGGGTGAATTGGTGATGAGTAGCTTTACATTTTGGTTCAGAGGATACAGTACATTAGGAGAAATGTTGACAGAACTATTAGGTTGTCGGAAAAGTCATAGCGTATTTTTTTTCTCTTGTTTTTCTATGCAAAAATGCTTCATGACTTTTCTCACAACCCAATAGTGTAAGAGTGGCCATCTAGAGCACTTATATTTGGAGCAAGGTATAGGACCTGATGAGACTTTGTGTCTTTTTGGGGATCTCCCCTTCCCATTCTGGACATAAGATGGACACTTTGCTGATTATATGAGAGACAGTTACATTGTGCTAAGCAGATCTATTTTTTAAAAGCCGTTGGATGGAAAGGATGTATGTTGCTGTCTAACAGCTGAACAGTGAATTGTAGTGAACATTTTGTCAATTATTTTGACACCTAGCACCTAAAGTCTCTTCCTCTATGTGGGGAATTTTTACCTCATGAGTGTTGGTAAAGGCAGAAATTGTTCCCTGCTATAGAAACTGAGTACTTTCTAGCCTTCCTCAGACAGAGCATAGCCAGTTGACTTGGGCTCCCCAGTTATCATCCACCCAGAATTGGAAATCAGAGCTAGAGCTACAAAGAAGCAAGAACTACAAGAACACCTGGTGGTAGCAGCTGCTCCCAATCCAGTTTTGAGAGAGTGTGGTAAGGATCCCGTGTTTGGAGTCATGACCAGTGGTGTCTGTGTTCAGTGGTATCTAGTTCTGCTACCTGAGTTTTTGGCTGAGCCATAGTCTGGCTGTCTGGCCCTTCTGGTTATTTTGTAAGTCAACCAAAATCTTATTAGTGATTGTTTTTTAAAAGAATTACTTCATCCAACTTAATTTATCCATTTATTTATTTATTTTTGAATTTGACCTGGTGGGAGGGAGGGAGGGAGAGAGAGAGAGAGAGAAGAGAGAGAGAGAGAAGAGAGAGAGAGAGAAAGAGAGAAAGAAAGTGAAAAAGTAAGAAAGCAAGCTGCAAGGTCCGGAACTTGAACCTTGGTCGACCATGGGACAGTCCAGCACCCTTAACCACCGCGCCACTTGCTGTCCCCAGTTAGTTCTTAAATAAGTCAGATTTCGTTTATTTGCCTGTAGGAATCTGACAGTACTCTAACATCTCTTTAAAATATGTACTTTTATTTGATACCAAGAATATGGAATATATAAATATGTAACTTATAAAGTATAATACCCAAGGCAAGACTTAGAACATTATCCTGCTTTTACCAACTGCCCTTCCCCAGGAGATAACCACTACTCTGGATTTTGTTAATTGCTTTCTTCTTAAAAAAAAAAAAGTTTGGAGGCCAGCAGGTGGCATGGTGGTCAAGGCTAGGGACTCCAATGTGGCCCACCACAGGTGAAGTCTCTGATCCGGCAGCTTAAAAATTATGCCAGGTGCAAGTGTGCATGCCCCAAATTCTGAGAGGAGAATGGAGAAATGATTGTGGTGTGGCCATGTGAGAGTCCAACGCCATCTTAACCAAGGTCCCTCCTTGGTTAAGATAGTTTTTACTTAATATTTATTTACTATTCTGGGATCCCATTCAGGATACCATATTGCATTTAGTTTGTTAGATATTCTTAGACCCCTTTTGGCTAAAATAGGGCAGGGCCTGGCTGGAGCAGAAGTCTTGGTGATGACACATGTTAGGGAGGACCTTGGGGTGGGGATGGTAACAGTGGAGATAGCAGTATATCAGTGAAGGAGCACATGAGACAAAAAAGCCATGGTTGCCGGGTGTCAGGCTGTGTGTGTGTGTCTGCAGATGTGCACGTGCATGTAGAGGTTTGAGAGAACAAGAGGCTCTGGAGAACTTATAGGGGATATAAAACCTGAAGAGAAGAGGAACAGGGATTTTTAAAAATAGTGCTTTTGTGAGTCATACACTTAACTTTTATTTTAATTTTATTTACTATTATTATTTTAAAATTTGCTATAGGACATGTGCACTCACCAGAGAGAAAGACAGAGAGAGGGAGAAAGCAAGCCACGAGGTCCAGGTCTTGAACCATGGTTGGCCATGTGGGAGCCTAGTGCCTTAACCACCATGCCACCTGCTGGCTGCTGGATCTTATTTTTTTAAGGACAGTTTTAGATTTCAGAATAATTGAGATGTTTCAGAGGGTCTCCCTGTACCTGTACCTCTACCCTGTTATTAGCAACTTACATTGATGCGGTTATTTGTTACAATTAATGAACCAGTATTGCTGCATTATTATTTTTTCAAGAATTATTTGTTTAATATTATTTATTATGATTTTTTTAAAACATTTGACTAGAGAGAGAAAGAGAGGTAAAGTGAGAAAGCAAGCCACCAAGTTCAAGACTTGAGCTATGGTGGGCCATGTGGGAGTCTAGTGCCTTAACCACCAAGTCACCTGCTAGTCCCTGGAGCATCATTACTAACTAAAGTCCATAGTTTATTCAGGTTAATATAGTTTTCACTTAATATTTATTTACTATTCTGGGATCCCATCCAGGATACCATATTACATTTATTTTTTTATGTGTTCTTAGATTCATTTTGGCTATAGAAGTTTCTCAGGCTTTCCTTGTTCTTGATCACCATGATAGTATTTTTTAGAAAATGTATTTATTTATTTCTTCCATGAGTGCTAAAGAGAGAGACACACAGAGAGAGACACAGAGACATCATCCCCAGCAGGGTCTTGATACCATGATCCACTCCCAGCCTCAACTAGCCCTGTGGCCATACACATGTGCCAGATTACTAAAGAATGTCTCTGGACATGAATCTAGAACCTTCCCATGTGGATCTGCCTCATAAGATACTGTATTTTACTGCGGCACCACTGTCTGACCTCTGTGCCTGTGACAATTTTGAAAAGAACTGGTCAGGTATTTTTATTGATATTTCTCTGTTTGAACTGTCTGATGTTTTTCTTATCATTAAACTGTGGTTATAGGTTTTGGGGAAGAAAAGCTCACTGTGATAGTATGATAATCACATCCTATCAAGGACATACACTATCTATGGTTTGCCTCTTAAAATACTTTGTTTCTCAGACTTCTTTTGTCTTTTATTTTTTCTTTAATGCTGCTCTCTGCAACCTATTGTCCCTGAGGCACCAGTGGGTATTTTTCTGGTAACAGTGAACACAGAAGGGACACCTGCTTATTTAAACTAATAAGAATCATAGGAATATATATATATATATATATTGCTTTTAATGAAGACTGCCACAGTATAAAAACTGCTACTGGGGGCCAGCAGGTGGTGTGGTGGTTGGGGTACTGGACTCCCATATGACTGACCATGGTTTGCGTCCCGTGGGGTGTGCATCCATCCACACCCAAGATCCTGAGAGGAGAATGGAGAAGGAATTGCAGGGCAGTCATTTCACCTTGAAGGTGATTTCTCACCTTCTCTCACTGTCTCTCTGTCTCTCCCTGGTGAGTGAATGTGTCCTATGGCAAAAACCTCAAAGAAGAAACAAAAGAAAAGAAAAGAAAAGAAAAGAAAAGAAAAGACCTAAAAAATCCTACTACCGAGCATCTACACAGTATTTCCTAGCCCAAGGTCTTTTTCCTTGTCTGGGATGTGTTAAAGTTTGGAAGGTGCTTCTGCATAAGTGAAGTTTTGAGTCTCATAATATATTTGTGGGGTAGATAAACTATATGCATTATTGGACTGGTTTTATAGGAAATAGAAGGTCAAGGAGTTTAAGCAACTTGTCCAAGATGACACAACAAATAAATGATGGGGCTAGAATGCCAGATGATGCCTACCAGTTATGAGTTTTACCCCAGTGTGCCCGCTTATGAGTTCACTAGGGCTTCAGGAACAAAGAACCGTAAGTTGAGTGGCTTAAACAACAGAACATTGTCTCAACTTCATGTCCTTGACTATAAGTCCAAGATCAAGCTGTCAGCAGAGATAAGTCCTCTCTGAAATATTTAAGGAAGGGTTTTTCAGGCCTCTCTCCCAGCTTCTGGATTTTTTTTTTTTGGTTTTTGGAACTCTGGGCATACATGCACATGCACCTGACATGAGTTTTAAGCTGTCGGGTCTGGGACTTGAACCATGTCAACTATGTGGGAGTTCAGTGACATAACTATTACATCATCTGCTGGTTCTAGCAACAGAATCTTTACATGTCGTTCTTCCTGTGTGCATTTATCTCTTCTGTTCCTGATTTTAACTTTTAAGCCATTCTGCCTTTCTAAGAGTCCCTCATTCCTAAGTAGCACCTCACAGGTTTCTATCAGAAGACTAGCGCACAGTATGGCAGCATCTCCAATTTCAGGATCTCAAGACCCTATGTGCTATGAGAGGAAAGCATTTCTTTACATTCCGCTTTCTGCAAGGTGCATGTATTCCAAACAGCTCTGCCTGCTGACTGACTGCCTTTTAAAATGCCAGTGCCACTCACTACAGTAAATTTGTTCCGCTAGAGAAGGGTGGGTTGCAGTCAGCAGGAGTAAAAGCCATGCCACTTACCGGTCTAAAAAGGTGTTTAGCAGCTACACACAGCCCTCTGGATTAATGGAATCAACAGTCTTTAGGTCTCCAGATGTAAAGAGGCCATGCATTTGACATCCATTCATTTAAGCAACAAGCGTGGTGCTGGTTTGGATTGAGCTAATTTTGCATCGAGACTGCCGTCTTTCCTTTTAAGGCTTTCTTCAATAATTATTCTGTTATTGACACATCAGTGACCCAGGCATGACTAATGGTTTAGTATTACTGAGAGATGCAGCTAAAGGTCACCTGGGAGGGGATGTGAAGAGAGTAGAGCTGACATTTCCACCACACAATGGCGGAGCAAATGGAGATTTTAAGGGGGCAGACCCCACTCAGTCTTTACAGTAGACTCGAGTGCCATTATAATGCTGCGTAATCAAATTTCCTTCTTTTCTGAAATCTTCGTTCCACTCATTAATTAAGTGAAATGACACGACAGGGTGAGTGGCGGTGGTCTGTGGCACACTTCGGTGCATTGTTAGGACGGCGGCTTGGGCTCGATTACAGCCCGTGTGCACAGTGGCAGGTTACTTATTGGGTAATAAGACAGACCCAGGAGTGTCTTTATGAGAGTTGAAAGAGGAATTTTCAGATAAAAAGAAAAAAAAATGTTTTTAATGAAATTTAGAAAATGAGGTCAGGGTATAATTTATGGACTAAATCTTGCCTTCCGGCAGCTGCAAAGATAAAAAGAAGCCAGAGAGGGGGAAAGAATCAAAGCCCCAGGGTATTTCTTACTAGCTCCCTCTCTCCTTTACCCCTTGTCAGCGGATTGCCTATATTTCTAGGCAAGGTTTACTATCTCCTCTAAAAGATGCCTTTTTTCTTTTAAGTGCAGGAGGACTTGCCTGTGAAAAAACTCTCTGGCTCCTTGTCTTTCACCGTGGTCAGTTTCCCTGTGCGTAAAATGGGCAGTAGGGTCCTTGATGCAATATTGCCTCACAGAGAATTTGGAGAGGCGCTGAGTACCAAACTGGCCTATTCTGTGTCTGAAGACTTGCTGGAAAACACTAGTTGGCCATCACAGATCAGTGCCATGCCTATTAAGGTGGTGCAACTAATGTTTCTTGAACAGATACATGAACCAGAAGAGGCTTTTCTGTTTGCCCCTGTGGTAGACGTGGAAATGTGCTGCTTAGGCCGTTTTAGGACGTGTGTCTGACTGCCCCAGCCGCAGGAGTGCTGCAGGCAGACGGCCCTCAGCTGCTAGCTGCTTCCGTAGTGGTCCCAGGTGAGGAAAGCAGCTGGAGGAAGGTCACCCCCTTCCCTGGGACAGCTGCATCTAAGTAAGGGCTGGCTGGTGAAGGGGCATAGAGGCCTGGGCCTCTCACCCCCATTGGGCCTGCATCGAGAGGTCAGCCCATCTTCAGAACTCCCTAAAGGGTTGGCTGGGATGGCCATGAAAACTGCATTGCAGCCCAACTTCTCTTTCTGCCCAATTTTGTTTCTTTCCATTCCCCAAGTACCGACTTCCAAGGGCACGCCCTAAAAAGTCCTGCACACACTAACCGCTGTCTCAGAACTCAAGCTGTGACATTCATAAAATCACGTATCATACACTGTGCTCCAAATACAGAAGCGATCTGAGGACCAATTGAATAGGCAACCGACAATGGGCTACTCATTGACGGATGAGAGGGCTCTTGTTTGTGCCTAGAACTTTTCTTGTGAAATTTGCAGGCAGAAGGACAGCAAAGTCTGCTAGTGGCTGTGTTCCTTCTCCTCCACTTTGATCTGGGATCTAATGGCCACAGAGCCCTTGGAGCAAGACTGTTTTCGAGTCTTTCCCCTTAGGGTTGAAACATGCTGGGTCCAGTTTACTGGAAACAAGATTGTTCTATAGCAGATGTTAATGAAGATGTCACGGACACAGGAGGTTAATAGTACTTTCTGATTGGCTAGTGTATCTTTGGAAGAACATGGAGGCTATTAAAATGTACAACCGGGAAACAGCTAGGATGCCATACACATATTTTTTGTGACCCTCGTTTAAAGAGTTTCTTCAGTTCTCAAATA
>NW_006159536.1:1022628-1027869 GCF_000334495.1 Tupaia belangeri chinensis
TGTAGGGAACAATTCCAACAGTGTCTTCTGTTTCTTTTGTTTCCCTCTCTCTCCCCTTCTTTCTTTTCCAGGCCAGACGACATAATGCAGACCGTCCCTGCATCCTAGGCCTGTTTATTTGCCCCTGCCATTTCTTTGGCTCTATTGTTAAAGGAAAGAGAATATGGGAGAGAAAAGTTATGCTCCGCAGAGGCTTTTCTAATTAACTGTTTGAAAAAGACGTTTTAAAAATGCCTAAGTGTGAGGTTTATTTGTATGCCTAATTTCGTTTTTATGTTACACTTACTTTTAAGTGTAATTTACCAAGGCTTAACACTTGCGTTCTTTCAGGGGCATTACAAAGAGCATTGCATTTATTACAGCCCTTTAAATGGCTGTGTTTTATTTCCATATGCTTTTAAACGGTTATTGAGTGGATTTGGTGCTCTTCCTGTAGTTAAAGTGCATTTTTTTATTGTACATAAATGGTAAATAATTGATACCTGCCATATGCTTCTCTCTCCCTTTCTGAGCTCCCCTTTCCCTTTCCCCTTTCTGTTCGCTTCCTTTCTATGCTCCTATTGGTTTGTGCCCTTATCTTGTTCTCTATCCCATCCTTTGGTCTCTTTGCAGGCTTCTCCTGCTGTCAGCCCCATTTTCCTTGTCTCTCACTGTGTCATTCGAGAGTGGATTTTTGCATGGGTTTCTGAGACCATTGCATTACTCAGCAGGGGTGAAGGAAGGGGGGTAAGGGCATATAGCTTTTTATTAGGTGGTGACTGGATCAAGAATGTTAAATAAGAGAGTGGTTTCAGACAATAATTTTTGAAAATTATATTATTCTTCAGATTGCCAGATTGATATTGGACTAATTCCTGTTGACTGGCTCTGCTTCTCTGACTAATCAGTGACAACCCCTGGAAGCCTAGAATTAAGGGAGATGTGACCAAGTGTCTAGGACCTTTCTTAGTAGTTGAAACTGCTCAAGCTGAACAGTAGGATCTCTCATTAGGGAAATGAGAAGATAAATACTACAAGGGGAAATTTAAAGCATGTTTAATCTCTGATAAATTTGTTTTGGGGGAAATCCCCACTATCAAGGCTACAGAACTATGGAAAATTAATTTCTTTGCTTTTAAGTGCCCAGAAGGCAAAAATCAAATCTCATTTATATGCTACAACTCTAACCAGTTCTCTTTTTTGGTATAAGAAGTTGAACATTTATATGAAAACACAAGGGACTCAGAATAACCAAAGCAATCTTGAAAAGTTCTTTTTCAGGGACCAGCAGTTAGTGTAATGGCTATGTCGCTGGACTCCCATGTAGTCGACCGCAGTTCGAGTCCCGGACCCTGTGGCTTAAACTAACACCGGGCATGTGTGCGTGCATGCCCAAGATCCCGAGAGGAGAATGGAGGAGAAGGGATTGCGGCATGACCATCCCCCCTGGTGGGTGATTTTTTGCTTTCTGTCTCTCTGTCTCTCTGTCTCTGTCTGGTGAGCGCATGCGCCCTATAGCAAAAACCTCTCCAAAAAAAAAAGTTATTTTTCAGACTTCCCAATTTCAAAACTTACTGCAAAACAACAGTAATGAAGACAACGTGGTACTGGGACAAAGATAAACCTATTGACCAGTGCAATAGACATGAGATTTCAGAAATAAGCCTACATGACTATGGTCAATGAATTTTCAACCAAGTTGAAAAAATTATTAAATGGAGACAAAATAGCCTTCTTAAAAAGTGGTGCTGGTACAACTAGATGGCCACAAGTAAAAGAAAGGGGCTGAATCTGTACCTGGACCTTACACAAACGACCCCAAATGAACTGAAGACCTGCACGTGAGAGCCGAAACTACAAAGCTCTTAGAAAAAACAGAAGGGCAAATTTTTGTGACCTTGAATTTGGCAACTGATTCTTCCACCCAAAGTGCAAACAACAAAAAGAGAGAGAGAGAAAAAAGATAAATTGGACTTCTCTAACTGAAAACTTCTTCAAAACAATGGGAGGAAAAATGTTCAATTTTCAATTTCAATTATTTATCTGAAAAGGGACTTAAGCTGGAATATATACAGAATACTTAAAAAAATTTAAGAGAGATTTTACTATAAGGTACATGCATTCACTAGAGACACAGAGAAGGTCAGAGAGAGAGAAAGTGAGAAATCACCCCTCAAGGGTCATGACCATACTGCAATATCTTCTCCATTCTCCTCTCACGATTTTGGGCATGCATGCACACGTGGCCAGTGTGAGTTTCAAGCCTCCATGTCCAGGACTTGAACTGCATTCATTCATGTGGATTCCAGTGCCTTAACCGTTATGCCAACCATTGGCCCCTATATAATCCTTTGTTTCGTTAGGGTTTTTGTTTTGTTTTATTTTTGCTGTGGGGCACATGTGTTTACTGGATACACAGAGAGAGACAGAGAGAGAGAAAGTGAGAAATCACCTCCCAGAGGGGATAGCCACACGACAATCCCTTCTCCTCCATTATTCTGTTGGGATTTGGGGTGTACATGCACACACAGGTGCCATGAGTTTCAAGTTGCCAGGTTTGGGACTCAAACTGTGGTCAGACATGTAGGAGTCCAGCATCATAACCACTATGTCACCTGCTGCCCCCTTCTACAGAATTCTTATAGCTCAATAATAGTCAATCAGATTTTAAAATGGGCAAAGGATTTGAATAGAAATTTCTCCTAAAAAGATGTACAAAAGACCAACAAGCCTAAGAAAAGGTGTTAAACATTATTAGCCATTAAGAACACCACAATCAAAACCACAGTGAGAGAGTTGGGCCCAAAGCATTGTGGGTAAGTGCTGTGCAAAGAGAGTCAGATCACATATGGCTGACTGAGGTTCAAATCCTGGCCTGGAGACTAAGAAAAAGATGCCTGACATGTGTGTATGTGCCCAGGATCCTGGTGGGATAGAGAAAAGGAAGGAAAGGCATTATGGCATTATGGTATGACCATGCCCCATTGTGGAGGTACTTTCTTTCTCTCTCATGCATGCACACGCCTGCTGGCATAAAACAAACGAGCAAATCCCAAGGAGATACCACTTCACAACCCATTGTAATGAAAGAGACAAACAATAACGAGTATTGCCAAGGATGTGGAGAAATTGGAATCCTCATACACTGCTGGTAGGAATATAAAATGAAACACTCATTCTGGAAAACTGTCTGGTTGTTCCTTAAAAGACTTAATACAGAGTTACCATAAATCCAGCAGTTCTATCCCTAGACATTGAGTTCTACTCAATAGAAATGAGAACATATGTCCACACGAAGACTTGCACATGTAATGTTCATAGCAGCCTGATCTACGTAACTGAAAGTAAAATGATCCAAAGGTCCCTTGACTGATGAATGGAAAAAGAAAATGTGGTATATCCATACATGGGACTATTACTTGGCTATACAAAGGAATGAAGAAGTAATAAATGCTATAGCACAGATAAACTTGGAAAATATTATGCTAAGTAAAAAATAGCCAGTCACAAATGTTCACATATCATATGATTATTTACATAAAATATTCAGAATAGGTAGAAAGTGGAGACTAAAAGTAAACTAGTAGTTACCTAATGCTGGGGGAGGATGAGAAGATTAGGGAGTGATAGCTAAAGGACACAGATGTTCTTTCTGGGGTGATCACATATTCTAAAATTGTTTATGGTGATGGTTATATGATTCTATGACTATACTATAAGCTATTGTTTAATATACTTTTTTTAGAGAGATTTTTACTATAGGGCACATGTGCTCACCAGAGAAACAGTGACAGAGAGACAGAAAGTGAGAAATCAACCCCCAGGTGGGAAGGTCACACTGCGATCCCTTCTCCTCCATTTTCCTCTTGGGATTTTGGGCATGCATGCACACACACCTGGTGTGAGTTTTAAGCCATCAAGTCTGAGACTCGAACCATGTTCAACTATGTGGGAGTCCAGTGACGTAACCATTACATCATCTGTTTGTCCCCTGATTAATATATTTTAAATGGTTGGGACCAGCAGTTAGCGTAATGGCTATGTCGCTGGACTCCCACGTAGTCGACCATGGTTCGAGTCCCAGATCTCTCTGTCTCTCTCTGTCTGTCTGGTGAGCGCATGTGCCCTATAGCAAAAAAAACTCTCAAATATATATATATATATATATTACATATATACATATATATATATATATTAAATGGTTAAATTATGTGATATGTGAATTATAGGTCAATAAAGCTGTTACCTCTTCCCGCATAATCCCCAATAGTAAAGAAAAATAAAAACTGTGAGTTAGAACATTTTTTTTTTTGGAGAGATTTTCACTGTAGGGCGCGTGCGCTCGCCAGACAGACAGAGAGAGACAGAGAGACAGAAAGCGAGAAATCACCCCCCAGGTGGGATGGTCACGCCGCAATCCCTTCTCCTCCATTCTCCTCTTGGGATCTTGGGCACGCACACACACGCGCCCGGCGTGAGTTTTAAGCCACCGGGTCCGGGACACGAACCGCGGTCGACTACGTGGGAGTCCAGCGACATAGCCATTACGCTAACTGCTGGTTCCCATGAGTTAGAACATTTTAAAGTTATAGAAGGAGACCCTTCCCCTAAAGAAAAGCTCAACTTCTTTTTTTTTTAAAATTATTTTATTTAACTTTATTCATTTATTCATTTTTATTTATTTTAATTTTAATATGACCAGAGAGGGACAGAGAGAGAGAGAAAGAGAGAGAGAGAGAGAGAAAGCGGCCAGTTTTGGAACTTGAACTGTGTTTGGCCATGTGGGAGTCCAGCACCCTTAACCACCACACCACCTGCTGACCCTGAAAAGCTCAACTTCTTTAAATAAAACCTTTCTAAAGCTCCGGACCAGCAGATGGTGTAATGGTTATGTTGTTGGACTCCCATGTAGTTGACTACAGTTTGTGCCTTGGACCCAGTGGCTTGAAACTCACACTGGGCCCATGTGTGTGCATACTCAAAAATCCTAAGAAGAGGGAACCAGCAGTTAGCGTAATGGTTATGTCGCTGGACTCCCACACAGTCGACTGCGATTCGTGTCCTGGACCCGGTGGCTTAAAACTCACGTCGGGCACGTGTGCGTGCGTGCATGCCCAAGATCCCAAGAGTAGAATGGAGGAGAAGGGATTGCGACGTGACCATCCCCCCTGGGGGGTGATTTCTCACTTTCTGTCTCTATGTCTCTCTCTGTCTGTCTGGTGAGCGCACGCGCCCTATAGCGAAAACCTCTCCAAAAAAAAA